>NC_066558.1:1830393-1995393 GCF_024679095.1 Eriocheir sinensis
TACGTAACGACATAGCACTCGTAAAGAAGCTGTCCACACCACTCCTATTCTAAGGCTCCGATTCTGACCACAACGGCGCGGAAACTGGTGATTTGTACAGTCAACCGGCGGAGGCGGAAAACGGTGACATCGGCGGCACCTAAGTCTATATACACCAAGTCAAGTCATACGCAGGTTTGTGGGAGGAGACACGGCCGAGGCGTGGTTTATGCATGACACTGCTTGGAGCCAAACTAGAGAATGTAGAAACAGGGATTTAGAGAAAACGAAGAAAGGCGGACTAATTTAAATCAATCACTTCAACATGCCCTCCCTCACACCCCACACCGGCGTTTGTAGGCAATGGAATTACAGTCACGCAATAGCACAATAAAAAGACATATTTTTTCGTCAGTGGCTTGCCTGGACGCGCTGTGAAAGAAGGCGAGAATGTACATCCAGAGTGCACACACGGCCCCAACTTTAGTCACCCCTGAACTGGCGGGTATTTTTTTTTTAAGCTCCAAGTGACGTCATTCTGCTGCCCCGCCCCAAAACTGCCTCCTGCGTGTACCAGTCGCATTTTTGAAGCAGAGTGACTTGACTTGGTATATATAGACTTAGGGCGGCACAACCTTGAATCTCTGGGGTTGGCACACTTGGACATTGCCGGCACTCGCGTAATCTATTTTCCAAGGGCCGAAAAAGAAGGTTAGGCTGGTTCTTGTGTGTTTATTTTACGTTCGGAAAGAGGAAAGGGAAGGAACGAATGAGGAGAGGAAGGAAGGATGGGATAGAGTGAGGTAGAAGGGATGATTAGGAGAGAATAACAAGAAAGAAAGGTAAAGGAAGGAACATTGAAAGGAAGGAAGGATGGAACAAAACTAAGATTCGTCAAACTATTCTTTCTCCTCCGACACTTACGTCAACTATTTCCAAACGCCCAAAAGGATATTAATCATGTTTTTGTGTGTTTTTTCCATGTTCCGAAGCCTTGTCGAACCACCACCAGGGTCATGAAGCTGTAGTGACCCTCTAAATTTTCCCGTTTTCTCTACCTTAATTTCTTCAGTCTGCCCTTCAACTCATCACGTTTTCTTTTCTTTTTTCTTCCACTCTCATAACAAACTAAAATCGTGCCTTCACATACATCAGATTGCAAGTCACTACGAAACTACCCACAAGCACACATCTACGAAAGTCTTGTCCAATACGTATGAAATGGATATTTGTCTTGTCTTCAAATTCATGCCTTATCAAACTACCACCAGGGTCATGAAACTATCCCCCCCACACACAACTCCTACGAAAGTCTTGTCCAATACGTGTGAAATGGGTTTTAGTCTTGTCGTTTTCAAATTCATGCCTTGTCAAACTACCACCAGGGTCATGAAACTACCCCCCCACACACAACTCCTACGAAAGTCTTGTCCAATACGTGTGAAATGGGTATTAGTCTTGTCGTTTTCAAATTCATGGCTTTTCAAACTACCACCAGGGTCATGAAACTACCCACATGGAAATCCCCTCACACACCCAACTCCTACGAAAGCCTAGTTGAATTTGTGTACCTGGGTGTCGAAATGTTTAAGATCACGACCTTATGAACTGAAGTTTCTGAATCTATACGTCATGTCGTTTTGGTGAGAGGTGCGTTCCTGGTTAGGTTCGAGGCAATCTTTACTTGTTTTATATTAGTTTGGCCTCGAAAGGGAAGAATATGTACCCTGAGATGTCTTTGGTTTATCTAGATCCTCCTCCTCCTCTTCCTCTTCCTCCTCCTGTTTCTCTCTCCTTCTTCCTATCGCCTTCTTTGCCATTTCTTCCCAACCCTCCTCTTCCTCCTTCCTCATTTTTCCTCCCTTTCTCCTGTTCTTTCTCTCCTCTTTTCCTGCCTTCTTTTCTTGTCTCCTTTTACTCTCCTTTCCTCCTCTTTCCTCCAATTCTTTCTCTCTCTTCCTCCAATTCTCTCTCCTTTCTGTTTCTCTTTCCTTCTCAATGCTTTTCTCTCTCTTTCCTCCTACTCTTTCTCTCTCCTTTTCCTTTCTCTTTCCTTCTCCTCTTTCCTCCAATTTTTTCTCTCTCCTATCTGTTCCTCTTTCCTTCTCTCTGCTCCTCTCTCCTCCTCCTCTTCTTCCCTTCCTCCTCACAAAGCACAAACCACCTCGACACAGCACGGGTCAAACCACTGTCTTTTAGCGTCACTTAAATATATGTCTGCATGTCCTATTAAACCCCACACACACATACCCTGGCCTCGGTAAGCTGCCATTCATGAGGTCAGTTGTTTGGGGTGTATATAAGGTTATTCTGCACCAATAGATGATTCAGGGTGCCAATAAACGCTTGAATTGTGGCACGTCGGTGGAGTGTTGCGTCGTTTTTTGTGGGTTTTGTTTACGAGTGACGCGTTGCAGTGTTTTAATCGTATGAGGATTACGTAACAGACATTTTTTACCCGCTCTTTTTTTTCTTTTTTTGTTTAGCCTTTGTTCTGCCTCATTGAAAAAAAAAACATACTCAATAATAATAATAATAATAATAATAATAGTAGTGATAATTATAATAGTGGTAATAATAATAATAATAATAATAATAATCAGCTTTCCTCCCAGCCTAATTATACATAGTGAAACATAAGGCTACCAACAACTATGATAATGACTGCATAATGACAGCGACAATGATGATGATGATGACGATGATGACTTATTCTCAATCACAACTTTGCATACGGAATTTAAATACTGAAATACCGAACAAAAAAAAGAATGGAGGATAATAGACATGAAGACTGAGAAGAAGAAATAGAAGATAGAAAGACACATTGATTTTTTTTAGTAGAATGAGAAACGGCAATGACGAAAAAAGAAAAAAAGAGAAAGTTGAAAAATATGAAAAATTTAACAAAGGCGGAACGTCAACAAACCCAACAGACTATAGAAAAATATATTGATAGAGTAAAAGAGGATGAAAAATGACAAGAAGATGAAAAATGACAGAGGATGACAAATGACAGAGGATGACAAATGACAAGAGGATGAAAAATGAGAGGATGAAAAATTAAAGGAGGACGAAAAATGACAAGATGATGAAAAATGACAAAGAGGATGAAAAATGACAAAGGATGAAAAATGACAAGAGGATGAAAAATGACAGAGAGGATGAAAAATGACGAGAGGCTGAAAAATGACAAAAGGATGTAATATGACAAGAGGATGAAAAAAAAAGACAGGATGAAAAATTACAGAGGATGAAAAAAGACGAGAGAATGAAAAAATGACAAGAGGATGAAAAATGACAAGGAGGATGAAAAATGACAAGAGGATGAAGAATGACAGCGGGATGAAAAATGACAAGAGGATGAAAAATGACAAGAGGATGAAAAATGACAATAACGATAACAGATGCAAAAAGAAATGATGAAAAAGACGAGAGCATAAATTTAACGAAGGGGTAAAGTGTCAACAATCTGAAGCTGCACCATTACTTTTTTTTAACTTAACGTAAAGGGCCCTCGCAGCCACCCTTAGTCAACCAGCAGCCCGTTAGCTTAGTCAGGGGTCTCGGCGCACCCTCAATGTCTTTTCGTAGTCTTGGAATGTACGGCAGAATTTACGTTTTTTAATATCGGAACCGAGGGAGAGAATTATTTACGTGCTAGACTATTCCTAAATCGACCTTTTTATTGTTTTTTTTTAGTCACTCCTTTGGCAATTACGTTCTCCCTTTTCACTGATCATCTGACGTACACGCACACACACACACATACGTACCCACACATACGTACACACGCACATCACTGGCCGTCAAAATCACAACCGAAACCTACAATTTTTTTTTTTTTTATCCCTGACACCCACACACACCCACACCCACACACACACACACACACACACACACACGAACACACACACAACCACATGCACACTCTATAGCACCACTCGATCGCTCTCCACGAAGTCTAGCGTCGGCGGATTCAACTTCAGCGGAAAATCTTGCGACAACCAAATTTCCTGACCGCCCGAGACCAAGCCCGAGCCTGAGCCTTTGGTCCTGCTTGGGGTGCGGACCGAGGAGGAGCCTTCACCCGCCCTTGGAGCCGAGAGGTCTTCCAGGAACTGTAGACGAGATCCGCTAGACCCCTGGACTCGGACTCTTCTGATGCCCTCCAGTTGTGTTTCGTCAAGACCAGCCTGGTGGGAAGGAAGGGGGTGAGAGGGGTGACAGATAGGGTGAGGGGGTGAAAAGGGTGTGAGGGGGGTAAGGAAAGGGGAGGGAGTGTACGAGAGAAGGAAGAAGGGGGTGAAGGAAGGGGTGAGGGAAGGGAGATGGAAGGGGGAGGGAAAAGAGTGAGAAAGAGAGAGAGAGAGAAGGTGTGGACTGTGAAGTGGAGGGACTGGTGGATAGGGGAAGGGTTGGTAATGGGACTGGTGGATAGGGGAAGGGTTGGTAATGGGACTGGTGGATAGGGGAAGGGTTGGTAATGGGACTGGTGGATAGGGGAAGGGTTGGTAATGGGACTGGTGGATAGGGGAAGGGTTGGTAATGGGACTGGTGGATAGGGTAAGGCTTGGTAATGGGACTGGTGGATAGGGGAAGGGTTGGTAATGGGACTGGTGGATAGGGGAAGGGTTGGTAATGGGACTGGTGGATAGGCGAAGGATTGGTAATGGGACTGTTGGATAGGGGAAGGGTTGGTAATGGGACTGGTGGATAGGGGAAGGGTTGGTAATGGGACTGGTGGATAGGGGAAGGGTTGGTAATGGGACTGGTGGATAGGGGAAGGATTGGTAATGGGACTGGAGGATAGGGGAAGGGTTGGTAATGGGACTGGTGGATAGGGGAAGGATTGGTAATGGGACTGGTGGATAGGGGAAGGGTTGGTAATGGGACTGGTGGATAGGGGAAGGGTTGGTAATGGGACTGGTGGATAGGGGAAGGGTTGGTAATGGGACTGGTGGATAGGGAGAATCAGAAAAGGTACACACATTTGTCAAGGCTTTCATATGAGTTTTGGGCATTTCCAGGAGTAGTTTTATGACCCTGGTGATAGTTTAGCCCTTCTTCTGTACCGTGAACCTAAAGAAACACTCATTACACCCCAATTGATCCCCTCTTTGATGTGGGAAGCGTCTCATAATATCAGCCTAATAGTTACCGAGGGCTGGGGTGTTGGGTCGCTCGGCAGGGGATCCTCCGAGGTGACGTCACGCTGCCCCCCACCGGTACACAGCACACAGGTCGCAGACTCCCCCCCGCAGTGCTTGTGGTAACTGTGCCCGCAGCTGAAAGGGAATTATACATGAGTCCCTCCTTTGAGCACTCCAGTTTCTATGGTTGTGTGATTCTCGGTGTAAATGGATGAATAGTTGCAATAAAATGAAGAAAATGGAGTTAATGTAAATATGAATAGTTGAATTGGTGTTAGATAAAATAGATGAGTATATGTATATATAGGTTGATGCTAAATTGGATAAATATAAGTACTACTATTCAAATTGAGTTTAATGAAAATAAATGTAAAAATAGTTAAATTAATACTGAATGAAATCAATAAAAATGCTTGTAAAATAGAGTTAACTTATTGGTTATTTCAAAGGATAATAGACTTCATTCTCCCGGTAAACATCAACGTAATATTTTTTTCAAAGTCACCCCTTCATTCCGACCCCTAGACCTCCTCCTTCACCTACCTATGTACAAGGGCACGGCTGGAGGGGTGGTAGGAGCTGTGGCAGAGTGCGCAGGTCGGCGAGTGCACCACCAGGGGGGCGCGGGCCTGGGAGTGCTGCTGGGTGAGGTAACGGAGCTGGTCCCCCGCCAGTATCCGAACGACAGTCGCGTATAGAGTCTCCTCGTAGACGTAACGCTCGACCATGCCTGTTACGAGAGGGGGAAATAAGATGTTATGATGTATAGTTAATGTTGGATGTTCAGTTTCGCCCATCGCTCTAAAAATAAATATATAAATACTGATGATACATACACACATATACACACACACACACATTTCTGTTGCTTATGAGGTGAAAGGGTGCCTTGAAGTGTAGGGTATCATGGGCTAACACACACACACACACACACACACACACACACACACACACACACACACACACACACACACACACACACACACACACAAAGAAATATAGAGGTTTGGAACAGACTAAGTGAGGATGTAGTATCGGCGAGGAGTGTGCAAAGCTTTAAGGAAAAGTTGGATAAATGTAGATATGGCGACGGGACCATACGAGCGTAAAGCCCAGGCCCTTTAAAACTACATCTAGGTAAATACACACACACACACACACACACACACACACACACACACACACAAACGCCAAAGGACGCTCACCCTTCAGGAGGTGTTTGATCTGTGCAAAGTTCCCGTCGCAGTATCCCGGGTCGTGCATGACGCGCTCCAGGATGGCCGGCAGGGATATGTGCGTCATCATGCTGTTGACCACGTGGCCCACCATCTGACGCATCTCTGGGGGGGCAATGGCACAGAGAGAAGGCTGAGAAAAGGGCGTAAGATTAAGGTTTTGAATAAGATAGAGACAATTGTAGAAAATTAATGATAGGGAGAGGGAGAGAGAGAAGGGCGTGAGACCGAGGTGGTGTGAGTGATAGGGAAATAGACTGAGAGGAAATGCAAAGTGTGGCTACAGTAGAGAGTAAAATTAATGCAAAAATGAGACTGCAAAGTATATATGATTAAGGTGGAAAATGAATAAGTATGTGAATTACTAAAGAAGGAAATTAAAGAAAGAGAGATTTTTAAGGGAATGAGGAAGCTGAGAATGAGATTGTCATAAGAGAGAGATGGAACGCCGAGAGAGAGATTTTAAGAGAATGAGGAAGTCGAGAGAGATAGATAGAAAGATACAGAGCATTAAGGAATAGAGACAGCAGGAATAAAGGAACAGAGAGAGTGAGTATGAAGGAAGAGAGAGAGAGGAGGCATGGGGTAGGGAAGAAGTGAAGGATACAGACAGAGCATTAAGGAACAGAGAGACATGGGGTGGGGAAGAGGTGAAGGATACAGACAGAGCATTAAGGAACAGAGAGACAGCAGGAATGAAGGAACAGAAAGAATGACTATGAAGGAAAAGAGAGAGACAGAAAGTTTTGTTTAGTCGGCGCAACATCTGTGGTCATATGCCGGAGAGAGACAGGAGGGCAAGGAATCATAGGAGAAGGAAACAGATCCCAGGAGACGGGACACAACCCCCGATCAATACCTGGTACCCATTAACTGCTGGGTAGACAGGGGCAAAGGGTATCGGAAAAGCCGCCCAAATTTTTCCACTCCGCCCGGGAATCGAACAAGGGCTCTCTCGGTTGTGAGCTGAGTGTGCTAACCACTGCACCATGAAGCCCCCGGGGAAGAGGTGAAGGTATATGAGTCTTACCATGCGCTGGCTGGTGGTGCGCGGCTAACGTGGGCTGTGTGGCCAGGAGGATGTCCAGCAGAGGGAACCACAACTCTCTCCGGCCATTCTCCTCCAGCTGGCTCGACCCCAGCTGGCAAACTCGCACCAACTTAACCACCTGACGGAGAGACACTCGTTGACGGAGGAAGTTCGTAGTGGAGATGAGAATGTGGAAATGTGGAAAATTAAGTGGATAAGTGGGAAATGTATGTAATAAATTGAAAATGGATGCCTATGTGAAGCTGCAAAACAATAATAAGAGAAAGAAATTAATGAAAATGTGAAACTGAAAAACAAAAATAAAATAAGAAATTAAAATGAAAATCTGAAAAGGGAAAAAATGACTGCGGTATAAAATTAATGAGAAAAATGAATGAAAAACAAAAAAATTAATAGAGAATGAATGAAAATATGAAAAGCAAAATAAAACGCTGGCTGCAGAAACGCTGACTTGTGAAAAAAAAAAATGCAGTGTTGCCATATCACATGAGGGCAGGTATATACAAGTCAGTGTTACCATATCAAAAAGAGACCATGTATATAAGTGTTGCCAACGTACCTGAGCTTGCACACGGCCTAGGGATGTGATGAGGTCCTTGTCGGGATCCTTGATGCATAACAACAGCTGTGGACGGAGGAGGCCAAGGAGTAGTAAAGTCAGGTAAGGTAAAGCTGGAGGCATAGAAAACGTAGTGCTGTGTTTAAAGGTTGACTTAGATATATAACGCCATGCACAATAGCTGAACGTAACTGCATTGTTCATTCCCGTACCGATGGCCCTCTGACCCGACCGCAGTTTACCTCCCCAGTTTTCCCCAGGTGTGTGTTTATCGACCAACACAAAGGGGAGGCTAAACGACTGGGTGACCTAAATGCCAGCTACCGAGGGGCAGGATTTCAACCCAGGCCCACAGAGTCATAGCCAGGCATGCTAATCACTGCTCCATGGAGGTGTTTAAAGAAGCAGTAAGCCTTTCTTTTTTATATGCAAACCAATGCATCAGATAAGAAAAAAAGGGAAATGTAGAAATAACAATAGAGTAACCCCTTAAAACATATATAAAAAAGAGAAATGTCATCACAACAGTCCATAAAACACAGAGACTAATTGAAGAAAACACACTTATCAAAAATATATATACATGAAAATCAAATACTTATGCAAAATTATTCAGTATATGTCGTCAGGAAATGCAGAAATAAAAAATAACCCCCTCAAAAATATATAGAAAATGGGAAATGTCACCTTACAGCCCCCCAAACACAGAGACCAATGAAAGAAAATGGACTTATCAAAAAATATATATACATGAAAATCCAATACGTATGCAAAATTATTCAGTATATGTCATCAGGAAATGCAGAAATAAAAAATAACCCCCTCAAAAATACATAGAAAATGGGAAATGTCACCTTACAGCCCCCAAAACACAGACTAATTGAAGAAAACACACTTATCAAAAAATATATACACATGAAAATCAAATACTTATGCAAAATTATTCAGTATATGTCATCAGGAAATGCAGAAATAAAAAATAACCCCCTCAAAAATACATAGAAAATGGGAAATGTCACCTTACAGCCCCCAAAACACAGAGACTAAGGAAGGAAATACACATCAAAAAAATATATATACATGAAAATCGAATACTTATGCAAAATTATTCAGTATATATCATCACTTATCTATATTCCACTTAGGCAAACACAGACGGGGAACGCTGGACCCCAAAAAGACATCAAAAAGTAAACAAAACAATCCCAAAAATTCGTTGATGTGTGAATTTTATATAGAACTTTTTTACTATTAATCTGCCTCTTCTTTAAAATGCAAGGAAGGAGGCTTTCAAAAAGAAGCTAAAAATAAATAAATAAATAAAAAATCTATATGAATGATGATGAGTAAGGTTGAAAAAAAATGAAGGAAGGAATAGAGAAAGATTGAGAGAATGAAGGAAAAATGAAAGAAAGATAGAATGAAGAATAGATAAAAAATATATAAATGAAGTAAAAGAGAAAAATAGATAAAATAAAGGAAGAACAGATACGAGAGAATGAAGGAATACAGAAAGATAGAGAAAAGGAGAACAGGAAAATAATGAATAGGAACAAAAACTATAAGCGAAACGAATGCACTACCCGGGTCCAGCGCTCCCTCGTAAGGCAAAAAAAGGTCAAAGGTCATGAATGTAAGAGGTCAACATATTTACCACCAAGAACTTGCTCTATACTAACATCATCCACTCTGGCCTTGAGGATGGCTAGTAAAATGTCAAAAGCACCTTTAATGTCACCCGCTCGCTCCAGCAGGAAGGCGGTCGACTCTTGTTGTTTGTGGTGCTTGCAGATCTGCCGGGGAAACAGAGAAAACGGGGGTCAGTAATGGGGGACTAGGCTATTTAATTCATCTGCTTTATTTAGCCTACAACTTATTATATTAAGTGTCTGGTGGAGAGACAGAGAAAACGGGGGTCAGTAATGGGGGACTAGGCTATTTATATTTCTTGCTTTATTTAGCCTATGACTTTTATTTCTATCTGGTGGGGAGAGAGAAAACGGGGGTCAATAATGGGGTACTATGCTATTTAAGTTATCTGCTTTATTTAGCCAATGACTTTTATTCTTATCTGGCGGGGAGACAAGAGAAAATGAGGGTTAATAATGGGGGACTATGCTATATATATTTTCTACTTTATTTAGCCTACGGTACTACTAATTATATTTTACATCTGCGGGGAAACAGAGAAAACGGGGGTCAATAATGGGGGACTATGCTATTTATATTTTCTACTTTATTTAGCCTACTAATTATATTTTGTATCTGGCGGGGAAACAAGAGAAAATGAGGGTCAATAATGGGGGACTATGCTATTTATAAGATTGGCTATTTGTTTGGTGAGGCTGATGGTGTTGATTTTATTTATTTTTTGTTTTGTTTGTACTTTTCTTTTATTAATAAGAATATAAAGAGGGAGAAGATGGAAAAGATGAGGTAGAAGATAAGGAAATAGAAGAAAAAGCAGAAAAATGAGGAAAAATAAAAAGATGAAAAGAAAAAAAAGCGAAAGAAAAGATAGACTAAGAAGAAGAAAAAGATGGAGGAAGAAAACAAATCAGGAAAGAGAAGATAAATAAGAAGACTAAAAAAAAAGAAAAAGAATATGAAGAGGAAGAAAAATATGAAGAAAAGAGGAAGTCGAGAGAGGAAAAGATAGGAAGAGAACAACACAAAGAAAAAGAAGAAAAAAGAAAAAAAAAGAAAAAGAATTACCACCACCACCACCACCACCACGCACCTCCAAAGTCTGCTCAAGCCGATATCCGTCAGCTCCCTTGAGGTAGGCGTACACCTGGCCGGGCTGCACCACACACATCAGGTCAATATACTCCTCCTGCAGCTCTGGGGTGAGGGGGCCTTCGCTCGCCTCACCCCCACGGCCCCCCGGAGAGGCATGCGTCCACCTACCACCCCACAAAGCCATAAATAAGTAAGTAAATAAAATAAGGAGAAGAGTTAAAATGTGTGTTAAGAATTCTGCATTGTTAGAAGGAATAAGATAGTATGTGTTAATGTTTTCTGATTTTTTTTTCAGCTTTTGATATTTTTAGGTTAGTTTGGCATTCCATATTAAGGTTTTCTATTCTTTCTAGCATTAAAATCTTACTTCATCCATATTTTTTGGATAGTTTGCCATTTCAGGCTCACGTTTTCTATCTTATTACTTCCATGCTCCCTTTTCTATTGAGATCTTCCATGCAATGTGTGATTTTGCTATTTTCTTTAAGTTTACGATGCACTTTTATAAGGAATATATACAGTAACTCGTCTTTTTAGCTTTTCATATTTTTAGGTTAGTTTGCCATTCCAGATTGCAATTTTCTATATTAGTCAGTGCTACCATTCCTTTGAGACCTTTAATATACCTAATGTGCTTATTTGTTAATCTATTGAACTTTACGATGCATTTTAACAGGAATAAATACAGAAAGACACCCCGGACCCCAGACCTGTATGTGAAGAGTGCGTGTAGGAGGCTGAAGAGGTCATCCGTATTTCCGCGTAGCTGCTGGGCAATGGAGGGCAGCAGGGGTGTCAGCTGGCCAACCGTCAACAGCAGGCTGGCCACGCGGCTGCTGTCTATCTCAAGCAGGGTCTGTAAGGAGGAAAAACACTGTAACTTTGACAATATTCCACAACCTACTCATTTTTTTGTTTTTTACCGTAAAGCTGTTTCTGGTTGCCTAATTAACCAGACAAAGGAAAAGATGAAGAAAAAGACAAAAAAGAAAAAGAAGACAGACTGTGAAAGAGAACAAAAATAACAATACTAATAAAAAAAACTTTTGATAGCCTACCACCTAAAAAAAAATAAAAAATAAAAAAATCCAAAACCTAATGAAACCCCATAGCTAGAAATAAAAATACTGATAAAATACTAATAAAAAAATACTAATACTAATAAAAAATAAAAATACCAATAAAAAAACTCATGATAGCCTACCACCTAAAAAAAAATAAAAAATAAAAAAATATAAAACCTAATGAAACCCCATAGCTAGTAAAAACACTAATAAAATACTAATAAAAAAATACTAATACTAATAAAAAATAAAAATACCAATAAAAAAAACTCACGATAGCCTACCACCTAAAAATAAAGAAAATAAAAAAAAATCCAAAACCTAATGAAACCCCATAGCTAGTAAAAACACTAATAAAATACTAATAAAAAAATACTAATACTAATAAAAAATAAAAATACCAATAAAAAAAACTCACGATAGCCTACCACCTAAAAAAAAATCAAATAAAAATAAAAATAAACAAGATGGAACCCTATAGCTGTGTTGCCTGCCCCTACCCACCTTGATATGCTTGACGAACTGGTCCTGGATCTTCTGTGCGTGGAGGTCCGTGAACTGCGGCGAGGAGAGCACGGTGCGGATGTACGTGAAGACCTGGTGTTGCCTCATCTTGTCCTCCAGGTAACACTCCACGATCTTCTCCAGCTCGCCGCGCTCCTCGTAGACGTACTCACACACGCGGTAACTGGAACAAACGCACAGACACGTATTAGATGAACGAAATGGAGAAATTACATAAAAAAACACACAATAAACACACGTACAGATACACACAAACAGACACACGCACACACAAACGTAATAGATGAACGAAACAAAGAAATTATGTAAAAAAAACACATGATACACACGTACAGACACACACAAACAGACACACACACACACGTAATAGATGAACAAAACGAAGGAATTACGTAAAAAAAAACATGATAAACACACATACAGACACACACACATATATAGATGAGAGGAACAATGAAATCAGGTAGAGATAATGATAATAATGAGATACAAAATACTGAAACACACACACACACACACACACACACACACACACAAATATAGTAAATGAGTGAAAGTGAAATAGCAGAGATTGTCACCCAAGCAATGATGCCAAGTCCGTGAATCCACCCTTGAATTGTTTGCCCGCCAGATCTCGTGGAACTCTCTATAGCAAGCATCCTAACCCCACCCCCCCACCCCCCCTCCCTCACCCCATACTCACAACTCAGCCTGCCGCGCCCTCTCCAGCAAGTACTCCGGGTCATAGTGTGCGATTCCCCCGCCCTGCAGCAGCTCAAGAAGGGCCGTCTGCCTCTCCTCGCGGTAACTCTCAGTGTCGGAGGAGGTGAGATGACACAGGACCTGGGGAGAGAGAGAGGTGTAAGGAGGGTGATGTGGGTGTGTGTAGGTGTGTCGGGAGGTGTGCTTAGGGTGTAGAAGGGTGCGGATGTGAGACAGGACCTGGCAAGGGGAGGGTGAGAGGATGATGTGAGGGGGTGAGTTAGGGGTGTGTAGGGAGGTGTGCTTAGGGTATGGAAGGGTGTTCATAATGTAAGCATATGTGTAATCTCTTTTTTTTATTTTATCATTATCTATAACTTCCTTTATTTATTTCAGTATTTACATATTTCATTTTCTTTACTGTTTATTTTCAACGATTAAGAAGACAGATGAAGGTTAAAAAATAATAATAATAATAATAAAAAGTCTGCTCGGAGGATAACAAATAAGTAGTTTCATGGGCAGGTCAATATATGGATGGAAAATAATGAGAAATAATGAATAATAAAAATGAAATACAACAGGTCACAGAGTTATTTTTTTTATATATAGTCAAGAAAAAGAGTGAGGAGAGAACAGGTCTTTTTTTTTTTTTTTTTTTTTTGGGGGTAAAGGAAAGAGAGCAAACCCACATCAAGTCACCAGGTCAGATCAGGTCACCAGGTCACTCAGGGTTACCAGGTCAGCATCACACCCTCCCTCAGGTTAGTCAGTGTCACCAGCTTCCTCTAAGTCACCAGGTCAGGTCAGGTCACCAGGTCACTCAGGGTTACCAGGTCAGCATCACACCCTCTCTCAGGCTAGTCAGTGTTACCATCTTCCTCTAAGTCACCATGTCAGGTCAGGTCACCAGGTCACTCAGGGTTACCAGGTCAGCATCACACCCTCCCTCAGGTTAGTCAGTGTCACCAGCTTCCTCTAAGTCACCAGGTCACTCAGGGTTACCAGGTCAGCATCACACCCTCCCTCAGGTTAGTCAGTGTCACCAGCTTCCTCTAAGTCACAATGTCAGGTCAGGTCACCAGGTCACTCAGGGTTACCAGGTCAGCATCACACCCTCCCTCAGATCAGTCAGTGTTATCAGCTTCCTCTAAGTCACCAGGTCACTCAGGGTTACCAGGTCAGCATCTCACCCTCCCTCAGGTCAGTCAGTGTCACCAGCTTCCTCTAAGTCACCATGTCAGGTCAGGTCAGCAGGTCACTCAGGGTTACCAGGTCAGCATCACACCCTCCCTCAGGTTAGTCAGTGTTACCAGCTCCCCTCACCTGGTCAAACAGCTGTCGGTTAATGGCGATGGCTCCCTGCTGTTTCGACATCTGCCGTGCGATGAAGGTGAAGAGGGATCCGAGCTGGGCCGGGCTGAACCCCTCGTCGTCCACCATCACCTACGCACACACGCACGCACACACAGGGGTTAGTCAGTGGGATATATAGATGATGTGGTTGTTCTATAGATGTGTATGTATTGATTTTTCTTGTTTTTTTTGTATAGTTTACCCTAAAAAATATAAATAAGTGGATATGTTACTGAGGAATGAAGATAAGGAAGGAAGGAAGGGAGGGAGGGAGGGAGGAAGGAAGGAAGGAAGGAAGGAAAGAAGGAAGAAAGAAAGGAAGGAAGGAAGGAAAAAGGAGATAAACAAAAATGCAGAGAGGAAAGAGAGAGAATAAATGAAGGAAGGAAGGAAGGAAGGAAAAAAAGATAAATATAATGACAGGAAGAATGGAAATTAAAAAGGAGAATAAGATAAAGTAGAATGCAAAAGAGATGAAGAAAAAATTAGAAAAAAAAAAATAGGGAAAAGTACAGAATAACACCCACCCATGCCCTATACCGCACCCCAAACCACGCACCTGTATCAGTATATCCACCACACGCTGCCGCTGCTGCATGCCGAGCTCGGACGTGAACTCGGCTTCCTCGAACGCCAACGCAAGTACATTCAAAAACTCCCTCGTGTCGAACCGAAGCAGAGTCCGAAGGAGCGGGTACGAGGGCTCGGTGGGCTGCGCGTTCTTCGAGTGGAGCGACGTGAGGCACTTGAAAATCTCGTGTTTGACCTGCTGCGTCTGATCGGGGTCAAGCTCGCCGTGAGGGTACCCCCGACCCGCTAGACAGCACGAAACATACACCAGGATTTTGTTGCCGAGCGTGACCTGTCCGTCCTGTAGAGCCTGTCCGCTGTCCAATGCCCCACGTAGCTCCGTCACAAGCTCCTCCAGTGGGGTGACAAAATCCGCCATTCCTCTCGTGTAAATATAGAAGATCGCGTCATAGAGTCCGTGAGCCCAGCAGAGCGTCATAGCTTGGTGGAGGTCGAGGGAGGGAACGGAGAGGTGGACTATGCAAGCCTCCGCCGCCTGGAGTCTTCCCGAGGCCTCCTGGTGGGATAGTAGGCACTGGGTGATGCTGGGGGACATTTCGGCAAGCTGGTCACTCAAGATGTACGGCTCCAGCGCCTCAAGAATGATCCCTGAAACACATAACACACATACTGGTTAGATGACATTGCAACACTCTGACACATGCACACTGGTCTCCTGCACTCCTTATGTTCTTATGATGCAACACACAACACACACAAGTTAGTTATACATGAAACACAACAGCACATTAACGCAACACAACTTCCTGCCCTGCGCTGATGGAAGAAAGGAAGAAAGCAGAGGAAAGAAAGAAAGAGAGAAAGGAAATAAGGAAGAAAGGAAGGGAAAAAGAAGGAAGGAAGAAAGGAAAGAAGGAAAGAAAGGAAGGAAGGAAGGAGGGAAAGCAGAGATGGAAATAAGAGAGAAAGAAAGAGAAATGGAAGGAAGGAAAACGAAAGGAAAAAAGGAAATAAAGAACGGAAAGAACAAAAAAAAACACGACCCCAAACTAACCTTTCGAAATCGCATCCTCGCTGAACGTTTCCCAAATCCTTCCGAACAACACATCCCTGAGGCCGGCCCCTACCGCCACCCTCACACACAGAGGCACCAGCTGTGAATAGTGCTGCGTAAGGGCCGTCAAGTTGCCCCTCTCTGGCACTGTGTCGAGAGCGGAGTCGAGGTACTGCGTCAGGAGCTCGTAAACCTTCTCCTGGACGAGCTGAAAGGGATCGGATTGCACTGGGTTAAAAGCCGCAGAGGTTGTGGGTTATGGGGTTCTGTAAGGGTTGTAGGTGTGATATACTGAAGGGGTTTTGCCATGTGAAGAGGTTGTGCGTTATGGGGTTCTGTAAGGGTTGTAGTTGTGATATACTGAAGGGGTTATACAATGTGAAAAGGAGACTAGACAAAACTTGATTAAATTATATACGTTGATAAAATTTTGAACGCAAGAGTTATGCAATGTTATGGAAGGAGGAAAAAGAAATAAAGAAGATAAATATGGAGAGAAGGAGAATGAGGAGGAGAATGAGGGGACAGGAAAGAATGAAAGAAGGAAGGAAAGGAAAGAGAAGACAAATACACAAAATGAAGGAAGGAAAGGAGGAAGGAAGGAAGGCAGAATGAATGAATGAACAGAGAAAGGAAGGAAGGAAGGAAGAAAAAGGAAAAAAAGACAAGTTAGGAAAAAAGAATAAGGAAGAAGTAGACAAAATAAAGGAAGGAAGGAAGGATAGAAGGCAGAATGAATAGAGAAAGGAAGGAAGGAAGGAAGGAAAGAGGAGACAAAATGAAGGAAGGAAGATAGAATGAATTAACAGAGAAAGGAAGGAAGGAAAGAAAGGAGAGATGGAAGGAAGGAAGGAAGGACGCAAGGCAGAACAGAATTATTTAATGAACGAAAAAAATAATTAATAACTGAATACATAAAGGAATTCTCACACACACACACACACACACACACACACACTGAAGGAAAAGTTGGACAAATACAGATATGGAGACCGGACCACATGAGCGTAAGCCTGTAAAACTACAACTACGTAAATACACACACACACACACACACACACACACACACACACACACACACACACACACCTGCTGTCTCTTCTCCTTCCGGTGTTTGAGTCCCACGATCGCCTGAGCCTTGTCCTGGTAGATGTCGAGGGCCAGCTGTAGGGCCTCCTGCATGTGGCCGGCGCGCACCAGGTGGTCAAGACGGTCCACCCACGAGCGCACCGTCACCACCTGCGCGGGAGACACGGACGCATGTACACACACACACACACACACACACACACACACACACACACACACGGAAAAATCATGAAATTACTAAAACGTTACACCCAGGAGATGAAACTTGATAGATTATGAAAAGTATTTAAAAAGGTAAGATTTTGAAGACTGGATAAAAGATGAAATTATGAAAACTGGGTAAAAGGTACGATTTTGAGAACTCGATACATAAAATTACGAAAACTGGATTAAAACGTTTTGAAAGTTATATAAAAAGATGATATTCCCAAAAACTACATAAAATTACACCCAAAATATCATCATTCAACACAAAAATGACATAAAATATTCAACTAAAATCCACAAACTACTTCCAGCCATCACAGAGGCAAATCTTAGGGTTTTGAAAGCTATATAAAAGATGAAATTCACAAAAACTACATAAAATTACACCCAAAAATTCATAGTTCAACACAAAAATGATATCAAAATATTCAACCAAAATCCACAAACTACTTCCAGCCATCACAGAGGCAAATCTTAGGGTTTTGAAAGTTATATAAAAGATGAAATTCCCAAAAACTACATAAAATATCATCCCCAAACCCAAAATATCATCATTCAACACAAAAAAGACAACAAAATATTCAACTAAAATCCACAAACTACTTCCAGCCATCACAGAGGCAAATCTTAGGGTTTTGAAAGGTATATAAAAGATGAGATTCCCAAAAACTATATAAAATTACACCCAAAATATCATCATTCAACACAAAAATGACATCAAAATATTCAACTAAAATCCACAAACTACTTCCAGTCATCACAGAGGCAAATCTTAGGGTTTTGAAAGTTATATAAAAGATGAGATTCCCAAAAACTATATAAAATTACACCCAAAATATCATCATTCAACACAAAAATGACATCAAAATATTCAACCAAAATCCACAAACTACTTCCAGCCATCACAGAGCTATATAAAAAGATGAAATTCCCAAAAACTACATAAAATATCATCTCCAAACCCAAAATATCATCATTCAACACAAAAATGACATCAAAATATTCAACCAAAATCCACAAACTACTTCCACCCATCACAGAGACAAATCTTATAGTCCCACCTGGAAAGACTTGGTCCCCAGCAGCAGCACTTGGGAGCCACAGCTGACCATGGAGTGATAGCACGCTCGCTCCCCCGCCAAAGCCTGCAAAGAAAGGGGAGGAAGTGAGGAGAAGAGATGTCAATATGAATAGGGTTTTCATAAGGTCATTGCTTGGTTATTTCATTTATACCTATATCTTTTTTTATTCTCTCTGAAATATCTCCTTCACCATTAATAGAAATAAAAGGGGTGATCAGCAGACTTTCCTTCATTACCTTTGTTTTCCCTTGACCTAATTCCTATGCCGTAAAAAAATAATAATAATAATAATAAAAAATACACACACACACATGCACACACCTATATCCACACATCATGGCCTTACAGAGCTCCTTCCTTTCCTATAAAAAACAATCAAAAACTCGCACCAAATACACAAAACACACACGCTCTTTAACACACACACTCACCATGGCCTTGCTCACATTCCCCCCAGTGGCAATAGCCTTAAAGTGTGACGAGGCATACACCAGGCCGAGGGGAGCCAGGTCCAGACGCTCCAGCTCCTCCTGCGTCTTAACATCCACCACGTGCAGCCTCTCCCGCGCGTCCGTCAGTGCGAGTGTCCGAGTGTTGAGCCACGCCAGCGCTTGGACAACATACGGCAGCGACATCTTCTGTAGCGCCACGAATTGGAGCTCGTCTTGGCTACCGTGCGTCAGCTGTGGGAAGGAAGGAAGGTCAGGTTTGGTTGAAGTATGAAAACACTTCAAAATGACAACCATACAAGATCTTACGACTCAAGGCAAGATCTAATGTGTGTGTTAGTGTGTGTGTGCGTGTGTTTGTACCTGGTAGAAATAGATGGTGCGCTCCCTGCCGAATGCAAGCACTGGATCAATGACTCTCGTTCCGTCCGACATCTGGATGACAACAAACTGCCAGGCTAGGAGCGGAAGGGTGGCGGGGGAGGCCTTCAGGGGGTGGGAGAACAGCACCTTCAACTGGGGCCGCAGCGACACCACAATGACCTGGAACGGAACGGAAACACAGTAATTAAAAGTCCATAACTCTGACTAGTGGCCGATCCCGCTGTTCACATACCAAGTCTTTTCACACCAGGTCTTAAGGAAACAAAATAGTGGATAAGAACATAGAGAGTCATTAAATTCAATCCATATTTACTCTTCTTCAATCCCACTGTACCAAGCAACCAATGGCGTGGTTTTAAAATGCTGACATTGAGTAAAATCGAGTTAGTAAAAAGAAATTCTGGTAGTATTTTGTGCTTTTAAGCGTACAAATTGACCTGTCTTTCAAAATTGACCTCTTCCAAAAATGACCTCTCTTCTGCCCTTTCATACTTTTTCTGTTACTGGAGAAGCACCTAGTGAGTTTTATTGTTGTTGTTTTATTTGTTTTATGACCTTGAACTGCCTCCCTTGCCATAAAAAATAAATAAGTAAATAAAAGCCTCGTCGAACTGTGGAATTGCCATGAGTGAGTGTGAAGCATACCATCCCTTGTCCTTACCTTAGATATCGTAGCCATGGCCAGGATCACGGTGTCGATGGAAGGCGTGGCGCGGAACTGCGACATGAGCAGCGGTTCGATGGTGCACACCTCGCCGCGGCTGCCGGAGAAGATGCAGCGCGACTCATTGGAGTTTAGCCCCATCGTACGCTTGATCGAGAGCTCAAACACCGAACCTCCGCTGTCGCTTATCACAGCAACGCCCGGGTAGTCGGTCCACTGGGGGGGTTAGACGAAGTGGAGATAGGAAGCTTGGTTTTAACTCTCTGATATTTGTTATTTATTTTATTATTAGTTCAAGAATGGAGTCTGTCTACTGGGTAAACTACAGTAGATAACCTAGCCAAAAGATCTTAAATTCAGAAGCATGTAAATATATGTAAACGTGGGAGATAGGAAGCTTGGTTTGAACTTTGCTATTTCTTGTTTATTTTATTATTAGTTCAAGAATGGAGTCTGTCTACTGGGAAAACTACAGTAGATAGCCTAGCCAAAAGATCTTACATTCAGAAGCATGTAAATATATGTAAACGGGGGAGATAGGAAGCTTGGTTTGAACTCTGCTATTTCTTGTTTATTTTATTATTAGTTCAAGAATGGAGTCTGTCTATTGGGAAAACTACAGTAGATAACCTAGCCAAAACACCTTACATTCAGAAGCTCGTAAATAAATGTAAACGTGGGAGATAGGAAGCTTGGTTTGAACGCTGATATTTGTTATTTATTTTATTATTAGTTCAAGAATGGAGTCTGTCTATTGGGAAAACTACAGTAGATAGCCTAGCCAAAACATCTTACATTCAGAAGCATGTAAATAAATGTAAACGTGGGAGATAGGAAGCTTGGTTTGAACGCTGATATTTGTTATTCATTTTATTATTAGTTCAAGAATGGAGTCTGTCTACTGGGAAAACTACAGTAGATAACCTAGCCAAAACATCTTACATTCAGAAGCATGTAAATATATGTAAACGTGGGAGATAGGAAGCTTGGTTTGAACTCTGCTATTTCTTATTTATTTTATTATTAGTTCAAGAATGGAGTCTGTCTACTGGGAAAACTACAGTAGATAACCTAGCCAAAACACCTTACATTCAGAAGCATGTAAATATATGTAAATAGAAGTAAATAAATGAGAAAAAATCGTACAGAAAAACATTGAAAAGTAAGAAATAAGCCGGAGTATTGTAAGTTCGAGAGCACCTGTAAATAATAGATGAATAGAGGAAATAAACTTGATAAATAAATAAACAAAAATAGATAAATAAAGAGAAAAAATAATCCTACATTGAGATTAAGGACAGATGTGAAGAGCATAACCATTGAAAAAAAAAAAAAAATAAATAAATAAAAAATAGGCTAAAGTATCATAAGCTGAGAGGAATCTGTAAATAAATAAAAAAATAAAAGACTAAATAAACAAAAATAAAAACAGATGAAAATAAATGTAAATAAATAAAAATACATAAATCCATATAGAGAAAAACATAATCACTGAAGAGCAGAAAAATTAGTCAAAGAACCGTAAGTCATTGAGGATTAGTAAATACATATAAATAAAACCTAACTGTACCTTGAGATGGAGTACAGCGGTGAAGGGCGTGTGGGCGTCCGAGATGGTCTGCAGGAGCTTGCTGGCGGTGAGGTCAAACAGGCAGATCTGGCCCTTAGCGAACCCAGCCAGCAGCCTCGAGCAATCCTGGTTAAGGGCGAGAGCTGACACCGCCCCAAACTGCTCCCCGTGCTGCCGGAACAAGGGGAAAGGGAGGTTAGAAGCAACTATCATGCAGCATTGTAAGTTGAAGAGCATTTTCAGATAATATATAAATAAAAAATAATATAGAAATGAAATAATATAATTGTTCCCCGTGCTGCCTGAACAGGGAAAACGGGAGGTGAGAAGCAACTATCATGCATTATTTAAATACACTTCAGGAAATGGTATGACTAAATTAAGCTTGAAAATATCGTCTCACATCTTTACACGACAATCCGGAAAGCTTAAAAAAAAAAAACATTATTTATATACACTAAGAAATGCTATTACTGAATTAAGCTTGAAAATATCATCTCACATCTTTACACGACATTCCGGAAAGCTTAAAAAAAAAGGAGGGAGGGGGTATGACGCGGCATTTACCTGCGTTGATCCGAGGCAGCACTTGAGGGCCTGCGTGGGTTCAAACACCAGGATAAGGCCGTGGCTGGTGCCTATGCAAATCACTAGACCCACGGCCATGGTGGTGGGGAGCCCGGCGCCAACCCTATCCTGAGAGGGTGAAGGAAAAAAGAAGGGTCAGTAACTTAGTACCACCTAGTCATCTCTATTCTATCTAGTATTTATCCTTCTATCAATAAATGAAGTTGGTTGGAAAGTCGGAAAGTTTCGTTTAGTCGGCGCAACACCTGTGGTCATATGCCGGAGAGAGACAGAAGGGGAAGGAATTATAGGAGAAGGGAACAGTTGGAAAGTTTCGTTTAGTCGGCGCAACACCTGTGGTCATATGCCGGAGAGAGACAGAAGGGGAAGGAATTATAGGAGAAGGGACACAGCCCCCGATTAATACCTGGTACCTATTCACTGCTGGGTGGACGGGGGCGTAGGGTATCGGAAAAGCCCCCCAAAATCAAGTAGGTATTGCATGATCTATTTAACCATCACTTAACTAATCAACATATCAGTACATCAATTTTTAGCTATTTATCTTTTATGCTATCAGTCTTTATACTTGCTTGTCTATTTACATCTCTCCCCCCCTCCCTTCCTTCCTACCTACATACCTCCCTCCTTATCTTATTTTTTTCTTTCTTTTCTGTTTATTTTCAGAAGAGAACGAGGAAGCTCAAGGCCAAGAGAAACGGAGAAATGAAACAAAAATGCCCACTACCTCCCTTTTTTCTTACCAACCTACCTACCTTATCTCACCTTCCTCCCTCCCTCCCCTACTCACATGTGCCGACACCAGCTGGGACGCCACGCCCTTGAGGATGACATGGCGCAGGATGGAGCCATGCGTCTTGTTGGGCGGTTCCCTGCGGCCCCGCCCTCCACCGCTGGCACTGTGCCGTTCACTGGAGGAGGTGCGGC
The DNA here is from genome assembly GCF_024679095.1 of Eriocheir sinensis. Lineage (NCBI taxonomy): Eukaryota > Metazoa > Arthropoda > Malacostraca > Decapoda > Varunidae > Eriocheir > Eriocheir sinensis. Next base: position 1,853,305 of record NC_066558.1, read on the forward strand.
TGCGGGACTCTGAGCTGGCGCGGGAGTGCACGGAGAGGGTGTCCCCGCCCTCGGTGGAGAAGGAGCTCTGGGGGTAAGGGCGAAGGGGTTGAGAGGGTGAGCTCCTTTATTTGAATTTATTATTTATCTAGAGCTCTTTAATTTCCTTTTAATGGTTATTTATTTCTTGTTTGTTACATAAGAAAATAAATCATAAGTAAGGAATAATCTAGTAAAAATAGACAAGAAATACAAAATGATAATACAAGTAATAAGAAACAAATATAAGTATTACATAAATTACAAATAAAAAAAATAAGTAATAAAGAAAATGAATAAATAATACCATCATAAATTAGCAAAAAATAAATAAATAAAAAAACAATAAATAACTACCTAACATAAAATAAGCAATATATGTAACAAAGCCTCCCCTACAACCCTCCCTATAATTCAACACAAGCCTTCAACAAACACAACACAGCACCCCTTCCATTAAACCACCCCAACACAAAGAGGTGAGGGGCGGGTGCTCACCTTGGGGTGGGGCGGGGCTGCGGGGGTCAGCTCGTCGTCAGACACACTGGCCGGGTCGTTCTCGTTCAGGATGCTCTCCAGCGTGGGCATCTCACCCACCGGAGGAAGCTGGAACTCCTCATCGTCCAGCTGAAACACACACACACACACACTCATTATTTACAGCCTTCTTTGTTTGGGGAATACTGAGATTACTGTCACCTGCTCCACAGCTAGTGACAATAACAGTATGCACACACACACACACACACACACACACACACACACCTGTGTGTAATTTACCTTGGCCTGATCATGAGCTGGCCTCAACAAGTACCCTCCCAGGTAGAGCAAGGCTCATTATAGTATCTCTGGGTGTGGGCAGGACCTTCACACACCACACACCCTTGGTCCCCTTGCTCAAGGGGGGACAGCACCTGCTCCTTGGCAATGGAAAAGTCCCGGCACGAGCAGGGCTCAAACCCCCGCCTGCCAGGCCATGAAGTCTGGCAGCGCAGAGCTCTACCACTGAGCTACCTGAGCAGTGAGTGTGTGTGTGTGTGCGTGCCACGCCAGAACCTGCAAGGCTGAAATTTAAGCCCTGCTCAGACCGGGACTTTCCTCTGCCAAGCAGCGGTTGCTGTCTCCCCTTGAGCAAGGGTACCAAGGGTGTGAGGTGTGTGACGGTCCTGGCAGGGCCCAGAGATACACCATGATGAGCCCGGCTCTGACAGGGAGGGGACTTCCTGCCCATGACGGTACACAATAACACCCCACCCGGCTGTTCCAGGTCAGGTGCTGTGCTGCTGCTGCCCTCACTGCTGCCGCTGCTACCAACAGCCCCGCGTGGCTTATCAACGTGTAAATCATTCCGCTTTTATAGTCAGCGAAATGGTAGCAGAACGCCGCCCACCTCACAAAACCTACTTAGTACTGTTTATAGAGGAGTTATATTATTGTTTTTATGAAGTTTGGTTTAATATTGATGGCTCACCTCCTCCAGCTGCAGGTCCAGAGTCTTAATGAGGTCATTTTCGGCGTTATTAGTGAGGTGATTTGACAGCTGATCCTCCCCTCCCGCCGCCATGTTGCCTGCCCGCGTCCGAACGTCACGTATCTGGCTTCAACTTAAAATAAACCCCCTTTTCTATGTTAATCCCTATTTCCATTCATATATATCTCTTTTAAACATATCTCTGTAATCCAAAGTACGATGTATATGGGTAAAATGTACAATTAGGGTAAAAATGAAGTGTTAAATGTGTTATATTGAAGTCACAGTTTCGGATGCATTGTTTACAGCAGCGTGATGATGAAATTTTAAGGCAGACTAAACTAAAATCTTGTGCAATATTATAATTTGTCATTTATGAGGTCTGTTTATGTAGTGACACGATTTGCCTGATGGGCGAGCCTCCCATAACCCACTTAGCCAGGGGGATACCTCTTTGGCCGACTGGTAAAGGAGTGGCTCTCCCGTTACGCTGGTCGCGGGTTCGATCCCCGGCGCCGGCAACCCTTTCAATGTCTGGATTAATTTCTCGTGTGTTTCGTTACAAGCAGTGGCCGTGTGGGAGTGTAGTAAAGAGGAAATTTCTGGCATTTCATTTATCCTTCAACATCTTTCTCCACTTCTATATTTCCCTTTCAAGCATACATTAATATCCGAAAGTACAATATCTATGAGGAAAACGTACAGTTCCTGATGGATTTTCATCACAGACTAAACTAAATAATTATGCCATATTCTTATTTATCCTTTATGAGAAAATTATATACTTTAGTTTCGAATTAAGGCATGGAATTGATTTATCTTTAATTAGAGGGTTCGCATACATCGTCTAAGGCAACACATGGATAATTTTAGTCCAGAATTATTACTTTTTTATACAATGTTAAGCCACGTGTTGTATAATTGTTGAAATGCATATATAAAACTTACTGCACATTACTTTTTTATATGGTAATGAAGGCTGACCAAGGCAAAATACACCGGGATTCGAACCCAAGCACGTTGATTCGTACATAGGCGCGCTAACCACTTCACCGAGGAGGCTTGAGGTTTCTTGATACTCCTCCTTCTGATAAAAACTAAAGTCATAGGAAGGAGGAAATGGAGACATGGGAATAGAGGGAAAGGGATGAAGGAGTGGATACCAGTTAACTCTTGCATAAGGAAACTGGACAGCCCACAGGAGGCATTAAAATTACTCTTTCCAGCATATACATTTTTTATTATTACCTTAGACATAAAAGAGGGAATAGGAACGAACGGAGGAAGGAAGGAAGGAAAATGATGAAAGAGTGAAGATACTGGTCAACTCTTACATAAGGAAGTTGGACAAAGGAAGAAAGGAGAGATGAAGGAGTGAAGATACTGGTCAACTCTTGCATAAGGAAATTGGACAGCCCACAGGAGTCATTAAAATCACTCTTTCTAGCATATATACTTTTTATTTCTACCTTAAACATGAACGAAGGAATAGGAATGAACGAAGGAAGGAAATATATGAAAGAGTGAAGATACTGGTTAACTCTTGCATAAGGAAATTGGACAGCACACAGGAATCATTAAAATCACTCTTTCTAGCATATATACTTTTTATTTCTACCTTAAACATGAACGAAGGAATAGGAACAAACGAAAGAAGGAAATATATGAAAGAGTGAAGATACTGGTCAACTCTTGCATAGGGAAATTGGACAGCACACATGAGCCATTAAAATCCTTCTTTCTAGCATATATACTTTTTATTTCTACCTTAAACATGAACGAAGGAATAGGAACGAACGAAAGAAGGAAACATATGAAAGAGTGAAGATACCGGTCAACTCTTGCATAAGGAAGTTGGACAGCACACATGAGCCATTAAAATCCTTCTTTCTAGCATATATACTTTTTATTTCTACCTTAAACATGAACGAAAGAAGGAAATATACAAGAGTGAAGATACTGGTCAACTCTTGCATAGGGAAGTTGGACAGCACACATGAGCCATTAAAATCCTTCTTTCTAGCAATACTTTTATTTCTAGGAAGTTGGACAGCACACAGGAATCATTCAAACCCTCAAATCTAGCATATATACTCTTTATTATGTAATCATATAGTACTATTGTTACCTTAGACATGAATACAATCAAGTGATGACCATGATGATGAGTAATGGGTGGGGACAGCAGGAGACGGCAGCTCTGGTCACAGGGCCCACAGCGGCATACACTTGTTAAACTCACACACAACCTTCTATCGGTACTTTTGGCGGGAAAAACTGTTGTCCTATATTGGGGTTGTGTGTGTTTGTGTGAGGGATGGTCTGTTTGTTTTTTTTGCTCTTAATCTGTTCCCCTGTGCTGTAAAGAAAGGAAAAAGCCATGGAAAATTGATCTAGTGTATTGAGACTGAAGATTTCCGAAGTTAAAACCAATATGCATTTTTTTATTTCGACAGGGTAATTTATAGTGATGTTGATTGGTTGTGAGAGAGAACACGAAATCAAACACATATATAAAAACTGATCTTGTGTATGAAGACTGAATATTATCGAAGTTAAAACCAATACGTATTTTTAATTTCGACGGGGTAATTCATAGTGATGTTGATTGGTTGCGAGAGAGAACACGGAATCAAACACATATATAAAAACTGATCTTGTGTATGGAGACTGAATATTTCTAAAGTTAAAACCAATACACATTTTTAATTTCGACAGGGTAATTCATAGTGATGTTGAATGATTACGAGAGAGAACACAGAATCAAACACATATATAAAAACTGATCTTGTGTATGAAGACTGAAGATTTCCGAAGTTAAAACCAATATGCATTTTTTTATTTTGACGGGGTAATTCATAGTGATGTTGATTGGTTGCGAGAGAGAACACGGAATCAAACACATATATAAAAACTGATCTTGTGTATGGAGACTGAAGATTTCCGAAGTTAAAACCAATATGCATTTTTTTATTTTGACGGGGTAATTCATAGTGATGTTGATTGGTTGCGAGAGAGAACACGGAATCAAACACATATATAAAAACTGATCTTGTGTATGGAGACTGAAGATTTCCAAAGTTAAAACCAATATGCATTTTTTTATTTCGATGGGGTAATTTACAATGGCGTCGCTGATTGGTTACCTCCCTTCCTTCCCTCCTTCCTTTCATAAGCTTCAGAGTGACTCCCAGCCTGCCCTTCCTGCCTCCCACTGCACCCCTTATGAGAGAGACTATCGGCAATCTCTAATCAATGATATGCTGGACTATACGTTGCCCATGAGAGGACAACACGTGGTTAACAGATGCCTTCTACTACTCCTCGACGCCCCTGAAATACCGCAAGTTTCCACACCCATGAGTAAGGTTGACATTTTTCGACGCTAACTAAACTGTCTCTTGTTCTTTGTCTACATTGAACTTGCATAAACATTGGGTGACTCTTATTGCGGTGTGGTGACAATACGTTAACCCATTACGAGAACTAGGTACGTAATCTCAGACATTTCCGAAACTCACACACACACATATGAAAAGGCTTTCGTAGAGGTTGTTGTGTTAGTGTTTCCATGGGTAGTGTTATGAGCCTGGTGATAGTTTGACAAGGCTTTCATAGAGGTTGTTGTGTTAGTATTGCCATGGGTAGTGTTATGAGCCTAGTGATAGTTTGACAAGGCTTTCATAGAGGTTGTGTTAGTGTTTCCATGGGTAGTTTCATAAGCTAGTTCACTGGGCAGTTTTATGAGCCTGGTGATAGTTTGACAGGGCTTTCATAGAGGCTGTGTTAGTATTGCCATGGGTAGTTTTATGAGCCTAGTGATAGTTTGACAAGGCTTTCATAGAGGTTGTTGTGTTAGTGTTTCCATGGGTAGTGTTATGAGCCTAGTGATAGTTTGACAAGCCTTCAACACCACCAATGAGAACCACACTAACCTCCTCTGTGACCTTGAGAAATGGATATCGTGTGAACCGAACGCATCCGAGAAAACGCACCTTAGTCCTACCATACATACGCCAGGTCTCGGTCAAAACTACACGATCATGCATACAAAAATAATTAGTATAGGCAATCTTTAACAGTGGGTAGCGAGCTCTGTGTGGGATAAGGACGAGGAGGTTTGTTTACATGTCGGCAGAGTGTGGCGCCGGAAATTTTAAATGTCGTATTAGGCTGTAAGGAAAATGTGGGTGGTTTGTCGTTTTTTGGTGTTTTTGAAGGAGCGGTGAGTCGGTTTTGGTAATTTTTTATGTTGAGTTTATAATGTCGACTGCACTGTGAAAATATGATACTTAGAACAATTTTTTTATATTGCTTTTTATGAATGAGTTTAAAACGTCGAATTTATACACTGAAAATCTAATACTTTGGACAATTTTTTATATGGCTTTTAATGAGTGAGTTTAAAATGCCGATTGCACTGTGAATATCTAACACTCGGAATTATGTTTTATGTAGCTTTTTACGAATAAGTTTAAAACATCGAATTTACACTATGAAAATCTAATACTTTGGACAATTTTTTGTATGGCTTTTAAGGAGTGAGTTTAAAATGTCGACTGCACTGTGAAAATCTAACACTCGGAATTATGTTTTATGTAGCTTTTTACGAATAAGTTTAAAACGTCGAATTTACACGATGAAAATCTAATACTTTGGACAATTTTTTATATGGCTTTTTAAGAGTGAGTTTAAAATGTCGACTTTATACTATGAAAATCTAAAACTTCGAACAATTAAATGTGAAAATCCAACACTCGGAACAATTTTTTTAATATAATTTTTTACGAATGAGTTTCAAATTGTCAACTTAACACTGGGAAAATCTAACATTCGGAATTTTTTTTAACATAACTTCTGACGAGTTTAAAATATTGACTTAACGCTATGAAAATCTAATACTACAAACAATTTTTTATATAACTTTTTACGACATTTCAAAAAAACATCCCACTTTCTGAGTGAGACACACACACGCCACGCCAAAAAAAAACAATAAAAATGCAAAAAAAATGCCAAACTACCACAACAAACTCTACTACGACATCTAAAAATCCCAGCATATACGAAGGCAATTATTAACAACAGGTAGAAGGGTAGTGTAGTACTGTGTTCTGGGACTACGATTGCGGGGTATGTCTTTGTAGGGTACAGAAGATGAGGTTTGTTTACATAGCGCAGAGTAGTAGGCAAATTCTCAACAACAGGTAAAGGGTTTTGTTTTGAAATGAATGTCTAGTGATGTGTTTTGGGAGTACGATTGTGGGGTATTTTCCTGAAGGGTACGGATGAAGAAGAGGTTTGTTTACGTAATGCCAGTCTGTAGGGAATTCTCAACAACAGGTAAAGGGTTTTGTTTTTAAATGAATGTGTAGTGATGTGTTTTAAGGTTACGATTGCGGGGTATATGTCTGAAGGGTACGGAAGAGGAGGTTTGTTTACATAGCGCAGAGCAGTAGGCAAATTCTCAACAACATGTATAGAGTTTTGTATTTGAAATGAATGTGTAGTGATGTATTCTGGGACGACGATTGCGGGGTATATTTCTGAAGGGTACGGATGAAGACTATGTTTGTTTACGTAATGCCAGAGTCCGTAGGCAATTCTCAACAACAGGTATAAAGATTTGTATCTGAAATGAACGTGTAGTGATGTGTTTTGGGGTTACGATTGCGGGATATATTTCTGAAGGGTACGGATGAAGAAGAGGTTTGTTTACATAGCGCAGAGTAGTAGGCAAATTCTCAACAACATGTATAGAGTTTTGTATTTGAAATGAATGTGTAGTGATGTATTCTGGGACGACGATTGTGGGGTATATTTCTGAAGGGTACGGATGAAGACTGTGTTTGTTTACATAGCGCAGAGTAGTAGGCAAATTCTCAACAACATGTATAGAGTTTTGTATTTGAAATTAATGTGTAGTGATGTATTTACATAATGCCAGAGTCTGTAGGGAATTTTTAACAACAGGTATAGAGTTTTGTATTTGAAATGAATGTGTAGTGATGTGTTTTGAGGTTACAATTGCGGGATATATTTCTGAAGGGTACGGAAGATGAGGTTTGTTTACATAGCGCAGAGCAGTAGGCAAATTCTCAACAACATGTATAGAGTTTTGTATTTGAAATGAATGTGTAGTGATGTATTCTGGGACGGGGTATATTTCTGAAGAAGAAGAGGTTTGTTTACATAGCGCAGAGCAGTAGGCAAATTCTCAACAACATGTATAGAGTTTTGTATTTGAAATTAATGTGTAGTGATGTATTCTGGGACGACAATTGTGGGGTATGTTTCTGAAGGGTACGGATGAAGACTGTGTTTGTTTACGTAATGCCAGAGTCTGTAGGCGATTCTCAACAACAGGTATAAAGATTTGTATTTGAAATGAACGTGTAGTGATGTATTTTGGGGTTACGATTGTGGGATATATGTCTGAAGGGTACGGAAGATGAGGTTTGTTTACATAGCGCAGAGCAGTAGGCAAATTCTCAACAACATGTATAGAGTTTTGTATTTGAAATTAATGTGTAGTGATGTATTCTGGGACGACGATTGTGGGGTATATTTCTGAAGGGTACGGATGAAGACTGTGTTTGTTTACGTAATGCCAGTCTGTAGGCAATTCTCAACAACAGGTAAAGGGGTTTGTTTTGAAATGAAAATGGTGATGTGTTCGAGGACCTTACAGCATACTTCCTAACTTCTAAGCGATAACCACCAGTCTCCGCAGCACTAAGGCAAGCATGGTTCTCGAAGGCTTAACCCGGGCCCTCAATACCCTCCCCCCCCCCTGTACACACCCTCAGTAGTCAGTGTTGCCAACCTAATGGGATTGTCACACCTTTAAATGACCTCCAGAATATCTTACCTAAGCCATTTCTAGTTACCCAGTGCTACCAACCTCACCCCAAGCACACAGGAGTCAAGGTCAAGAGAGTCTGGCTTAAGTACTAGATGCAGGAATGGTTGGTAGTCCTGGCTGTTCAGTGTTGCCAACTTATGGGGATTCACACCTTCAAAATTAATTACCTTCAAAGCATCTTCCCTAAGCCAGACCCAGTGCTACCAACCTCACCACAAGCACACAAGAGTCAGGTCAAAAGAGTCTGGAAAGGTTGGTAGTCAGTGTCGCCAACTTAAGAGGATTGTCACACCTTTAAACGACTTCCAAAAACATCTTACCTAGTTACCCAGTGCTACCAACCTCGTCACAAACACACAAGAGTCAGGTCAAAAGAGTCTGGAAAGGTTGGTAGTCCTGGTTGGTAGTCAGTGTCGCCAACCTAAGGGGATAGTCACACCTTTAAACGAATTCCAGTGCTACCAACCTCGCCACAAGCACTCAGGAGTCAGGTCAAGAGTCGGAAAAGTTGGTAGTCCTGGTTGTTAGTCAGTGTCGCCAACCTAAGGGGATAGTCACACCTTTAAACGAATTCCAGTGCTACCAACCTCGCCACAAGCACTCAGGAGTCAGGTCAAGAGTCGGAAAGGTTGGTAGTCCTGGTTGGTAGTCAGTGTCGCCAACCTAAGGGGATAGTCACACCTTTAAACGAATTCCAGTGCTACCAACCTCGCCACAAGCACTCAGGAGTCAGGTCAAGAGTCGGAAAGGTTGGTAGTCCTGGTTGGTAGTCAGTGTCGCCAACCTAAGGGAATTGTCACACTTTTAAACGACCACAAAAACATCTTACGGCTTTATTATAGATAACAACTTTCTCTTGTTTATTTTTTGCACTGCTACTTAATGGTATAAACGTTACGATGCCTACAAATGAATTATAAGTAAATGAATTATAAGAAGTATGCGTATCGTGTTTTCTTTGCGTCTCCGAGCACGGACAGACAGACGAACACACGCACAACCTCACTAAAGACAGAGAGAAAACAAAACATAGTAAATCAGCATGAAATCAGTGAAGAAATACGCCTGAAAATATATATATATCTCTATAAAACACAGACAACAAAACAAATAAATAAAAATAAGTATGTAATTCTGATTTCCTCCGAGCAGACACGCCAACCCTTCCACATTTCACGAGACAGATTAAGCGGGTGTTATGCCCTTCAATCAACTTCTATGGCATTTCCGACACCATATCAACCTGCTTCTCCATTTCCTTCCACGCAACAGATTATTAAGTGGATGTTCTGCTCTTTTCAACATCAATTTAACCCCACTTAATAATCTTACCCCTACACAAGACTGGTTATTAAGTGGGTGTTATGCCCTTCAATCAACTTCTATGGCATTTCCGACACCATATCAACCTGCTTCTCCATTTCCTTCCACTCAACAGATTATTAAGTGGATGTTCTGCTCTTTTCAACATCAATTTAACCCCAATTAATAATCTTACCCCTACACAAGACTGGTTATTAAGCGGGTGTTATGCCCTTCAATCAACTTCTATGGCATTTCCGACACCATATCAACCAGCCTGTCCATTTCCTTCCACAAGACAGATTATTAAGTGGATGTTCTGCTCTTTTCAACATCAATTAAACCCCACTTAATAATCTTCCCCCTACACAAGACAGGTTATCAAGTGGGTGTTATGCCCTTCAATCAACTTCAATGGCATTTCCGACACCATATCAACCTGCTTCTCCATTTCCTTCCACGCAACAGATTATTAAGTGGATCTTCTGCTCTCTTCAACATCAATTTAACCCCACTTAATAATCTTCCCCCTACACAAGACTGGTTATTAAGTGGGTGTTATGCCCTTCAATCAACCTCTATGTCATTTCCGACACCACATTCACTAGAAATTACTCACTCTGTCCTTCTCTTCCCTTTCCCAGCACTCTGTCACTCCCTGTCCAGTAACTAATGTAATCTAATTTACTTTCCTACGCATGTGTTCAAGGTTGTATGGCCCAGTTTTACGTTTCAACAGTGTCAATATTAGCACCCAAACCAAGTAATTTTCTCTGTAATGGTCCGCTTTTCTACTTGACATTCGTAACTACAGAGATTTTTTGTGTGGTTTTGTCAAATTTATTAACGTTTATATAAATGGCAAAGAATCGAAACACTTTACAGGGATGTTCGTAGTGTTTATACTTTTTGATATGACATCCGATACGAAAAAGACTTCCTGTGTGGTGTCGGCAAATTTCGTAGTGTCTATACAAATGCCAAAGATCCAACTTGACATTCGCAACTACAGTGATTTTATGTGTTTTTTTGTCAAATTTCTTGACGTTTATATAAATGTCAAAGAATTCAAACACTATACAGGGAATTTTCATCAGTGCTTCGTTTTCTATGTGACGTCCAATACGAAAAAGACTTCCTGTGAGGAGTTGTCAAATTTCGTAACATCTATACAAATACCAAAGAATCCAAACACTTTACAGGGACTTTCATAGTGTTTATACTTCTTCTATATGATCTACGATACCATAGAGACTTCCGGCGTGGTGTCGTCAAATTTCGTAACATCTATACAAATACCAAAGAATCCGAACACTTTACAGGGACTTTCATAGTGTTTATACTTCTTCTATATGATCTACGATACCAAAGAGACTTCCGGCGTGGTGTCGTCAAATTTCGTAGCGTCTATACAAATGCCAAACAGGAGGAAGCCACATCTGAGCACCATGTCGGACGCTAATCACTTCGTTTATGAATTTTACTGAGCTGATTATCGCGTCTATGAATTTTGCCGAGCCAAGGCCTGCGTTTATGAATTTTACTGAGCCAATTCCTGCGTTTATGAATTTTGCCTAGCCAATTATTGCGTTTATGAATTTTACGAGCATGTCAATTACCGCGTTTATGAATTTTACCAAGCCAATTATTGCATTTATGAATTTTACGAGCAAGTCAATTACTGCGTTTATGAATTTTACCAAGCCAATTATTGCATCTATAAATCTTCCAAGCAAGCCAATTACAGCGTTTATGAATTTTACGAGCATGTCAATTACTGCGTTTATGAATTCTACCGAGCCAATTATCACATTTATGGATCTTCCGAGCATGCCGGTCCGGTGTTCCCCCTTGTCATATATATACCATTTAACTTATCCCCAGGCCCATAGACGACACGATATCTGCAAGCACTGTGACCTTGGTATCCCTTCCTCTGTACTATACTGTCATTAATTACGAATCCGTACCCTAAACAAGGAATTTTCAGGAATTTTCATAGTGTTCAGAACTGGTCCTGGTTATATACAAGGCGTGGATTGGCGGAAAGGCTTATATACCAATACATTACGATATACCGAGCCGTTCCGTCACTCCACTTCCCATGTTTAACCTTTCTTCCACGCCTTCCTTCCATCCCTCAGGCCTCCACATTCACCCCTTTCCACTCTTCGCTCGATATGATGGTAATGACTTGAATAGCAACACTGCTAAACAAAACATGATCACGGCAGTTTAGAATAGAGTGAGTGTGTGTGGAATCAAAACAGTAACAATGAGGCCGCCCCGGGAGTGTGTGGCACAGCGAGAGTTGAATTTATTTTACAGTGAAGACTTGTGTTGGAGTGTGTGTGTGTTTGTGTGTGTGTTGTAGTGTGGGTCTGTAATGTGAAGGGAAGGGAAGGGAATGGAAAAGGAAGAGAAGGGAAGAGAAGGAAGAGAAGGGAAGGGAAGGAAGAGGAAGTGAAGGGAAGGGAAGAGAAGGGAAAGGAAGGGATAGGAAAGGAAGAGAAGGGAAGGGAAGGGAAGGAAAGTTAAGGAAAGGGAAGGAAAACGAGGGGAAAGGAAATGAATGAGATGAGGAAAGATGTGTGTGTGTGTGTGTGTGTGTGTGTGTGTGTGTGTGTGTGTGTGTGTGTGTGTACCCATGAGCCGGAGAATCTTGCTTTACCATGAGACAGATGGAGGACAATTTTCATGCAGTGTGCAGGATAATTATCGTAACGGACACACGCCCTATCCCTTACTTAGCCCTCCTGCCCGAAGTCCTCTGTGAATTTGCGTAGCTTCTCCAAGTCCTCATCGTTGACGGACGGCTTGGAGTCCGCCAGCGAGCGCATCATGTCCCGCTGTGAGGAAGGACGGCAGTGAGGAGAGGGGAACATCGACAGGGTGGAAGAAAAATAATTAACATGAACCCTAATTTAACATAGCCTAACTTACCCTAGCCTAGCTTAACCTTGCCTAACTTAACCTTGCTTAACTTAACCTAGCCTAGCTTAACCTAGCCTAGCTTAACCTTGCCTAGCTTAACCTGCCCAAACCTAACACAAACTAATCTAATGAAGCCTAATTTAACATAGCCTAACTTAACCTTGTCTTAGCCTAACTTAACCTACCCAAACCTAACACAACCTAATCTAATGAAGCCTAACCTAACCTAGCCTAACTTAACTTAGCCTCACTTAACCTAGCCTAACCTAACCTAGCCTACATAGCCTAACTTAACCTAGCCTAACCTAACCTAGCCCAACTTAGCCTAGCCTAACTTAACCTAGCCTCACTTAACCTAGCCTAACCTAGCCTACATAGCCTAACTTAACCTAGCCCAACTTAACCTAGCCTCACTTAACCTAGCCTAACCTAACCTAGCCCAACTTAACCTAGCCTCACTTAACCTAGCCTAACCTAACCTAGCCCACCCCAATTGGGTCACCACTTCTTAGTATCATCAAGAATGTGGTGTGTGTGTGAATGTCGGCACTCACCATGGACACGACGGGTTCGTAGAGCCTGTCGCTGGGCACCTGCTCCCAGCTCATCTCCATGGCGCCCGCCTCGCCGGGGGAGCAGGGCGTGAGCAGGTCGTCCACAAGCACGTCGGGGTTTGCTCTGGACGGCCCGCGCACGTACTTGAAATGTGTGGCGGTCTGGACCTTGCGAACCGGCTGCATCAACGCGTCGCGCACCACGATGCTGATGTCCGCACCGGAGTACCTGGAGATGAAATGTTGTTATTGTTATTACTTGTTATGGGAAGGAGAACAAGGCAGGGCTGATAAAAGAGAGAGAAAGAAAGATGCAAATGTCCGCACTGGAGTACCTGGAGACGGAGAGAGGGAAAGAGAACAAGTCAGGGCTGATAAAAGAGAGAGAAAGAAAGATGCAAATGTCCGCGCCTGAGTACCTGGAGACGGAGAGAGGGAAAGAGAACAAGTCAGGGCTGATAAAAGAGAGAGAAAGAAAGATGCAAATGTCCGCGCCGGAGTACCTGGAGACGGAGAGAGGGCAAGAGAACAAGTCAGGGCTGATAAAAGAGAGAGAGAAATAAAGATGGTAATGTCCGCACCGGAGTACCTGGAGACAGAGAGAGGGCAAGAGAACAAGTCAGGGCTGATAAAAGAGAGAGAGAGAAAGATGCAAATGTCCGCACCAGAGTACCTGGAGACGGAGAGAGGGAAAGAGAACGTCAGGGCTGATAAAAGAGAGAGAAAGAAAGATGCAAATGTCCGCGCCGGAGTACCTGGAGACGGAGATAGGGAAAGAGAACGTCAAGGCCAATTTATTATTATTATTTTTTTTTACAGTAAAGGAAACAGTTCAAGGGCAAAAATAAGGAACCTATAATGAAAAAAAGCTCGCTACTCACTGCTCCTACAAAAAAGTCAAGAGGAGCGGCTGAAAGATACGTCAATTTCAAAAGGAGAGAAAGAGAAAGAAAGAAAGAAAGAAAGGCAGATAATTGATAGTGTCCACACCCAAATACCTGATTCATTATAACATTACATTAAGCAGCATAAGAAAAACAGGGAATAATCTTGAAAATGATGCATAAACTTGAGGAAATCAGATGGAAAACAATAAAGAAACTATCCTTATGACACTAAAAAGACAAACTGACATAGGAAATAATGAATGAAACTTGGAAATTGAGAATAAAAAGCAAATCGGAGGAAAACATATAAAGACACTCAATCATTATACCACAAATAAGACGAAAGACAAAGAAAACAATAAACAAACTTGAATCTATAAGGAAAACGATACACACACACAACACAACAAACAAAACAACATCAAGGAAATCATAGGAAAACAAAACACTATCATTATACATCAAAAAAGACAAAAGACAAAGAAAACAATAAACAAACTTGAATCTATAAGGAAAACGATACACACACCACCAGACACACACAACACAACAAACAAAACAACATCAAGAAAATCATAGGAAAACAAAACACTATCATTATACCACAAAAAAGACGAAAGACAAAGAAAACAATAAACAAACTTGAATCTATAAGGAAAACGATACACACACACAACACAACAAACAAAACAACATCAAGAAAATCATAGGAAAACAAAAACCACTCAATCATTATACATCAAAAAAGACAAAAGACAAAGAAAACAATAAACAAACTTGAATCTATAAGGAAAACGATACACACACCACCACACACACAACACAACAAACAAAACATAAGAAAATCATAGGAAAACAAAACACCATCATTATACCACAAAAAGACAAAAGACAAAGAAAACAATAAACAAACTTGAATCTATAAGGAAAACGATACACACCCACAACACAACAAACAAAACAACATAAAGAAAATCATAGGAAAACAAAACACCATCATTATACCACAAAAAAGACGAAAGACAATGAAAACAATAAACAAACTTGAATCTATAAGGTAAACGATACACACACCACCAGACACACACAACACAACAAACAAAACAACATCAAGAAAATCATAGGAAAACAAAACACTCTATCATTATACCACAAAAAAGACAAAAGACGAAGAAAACAATAAACAAACTTGAATCTATAAGGAAAACAATACACACACACAACACATTAAACAAAACAACATCAAGAAAATCATAGGAAAACAAAACACTATCATTATACCACAAAAAAGATGAAAGACAAAGAAAACAATAAACAAACTTGAATCTGTAAGGAAAACGATACACACACACAACACAACAAACAAAACAACATCAAGAAAATCATAGGAAAACAAAACACTATCATTATACCACAAAAAAGACAAGACAAAGAAAACAATAAATAAACTTGAATCTATAAGGAAAACGATACACACACACAACACAGTAAACAAAACAACATCAAGAAAATCATAGGAAAACAAAACACTATCATTATACCACAAAAAAGATGAGACAAAGAAAACAATAAACAAACTTGAATCTATAAGGAAAACGATACACACAAACAACACACTAAACAAAACAACATCAAGAAAATCATAGGAAAACAAAACACCATCATTATACCACAAATAAGACAAAAGACAAAGAAAACAATAAACAAACTTGAATCTATAAGGAAAACGATACACACACACAACACAGTAAACAAAACATCAAGAAAATCATAGGAAAACAAAAACCACTCAATCATTATACCACAAAAAAGACAAAAGACAAAGAAAACAATAAACAAACTTGAATCTATACAGAAAACGATACACACAAACTCTTCCGACAACACTCTGAACACACGACCAGACACACACACACAACACAACACTAAACAAAAGAGCATCAAGAAAAACAACAAACATCCTCAACTCCGTCACACTATCACCAAAACTACAGAATAACACCCACCCGTCAGTCTTGGCCCCCAGTATCCTGAAGTCCTCGTCCGTCAGGTTGTGCGGTGTGTCTCCGAGGTTTAGCTTGAACATGCTGGTGCGCGCCGGGGCCTCGGGCAAGGGTATGTAGATCCTCTTCTCGAAACGCCTCCTGATGGCCGAGTCCAGCACCCACGGAATGTTGGTGGCGCCCAGGACCAACACGCTGTCGTTCTGATTCCCGACGCCTGAAGGAGAGGGTGTGTGAGGGTGTGCGAGGGTGTGAGAGGGTGTGCGAGGGTGTGTGAGGGTGTGCGTGAGGGTGCGTTTTCTACTTTCCCTTCTAGTTTAACATCCTTATTTTTTTCTATGGGGTTCAATGGGCTATGTGTCGCCCCAAAACAAGTACTCTAGCCTTCCCCAGACCAACAGTAGAACCCAGACAGCCCCACATTTAAATCCCATGAAGCCCAACCCAGTCTTACATGGTCTACCCAGATCCCCAAACACATACTCTAGCCCTCCCCAGACCAACAGTAGAACCCACCCAGCCCCCGACTTAAGTCCAACCCAGTCTTACATAGTCTATCCAGATCCCTAAAACACTTACTTCAGCCTATTCCAAACCCTTATAGACCATTTTAAACCTCACTACAGTCTTATGCAGTCCACTCTAGCCCTCCCCAGACCAGCAGTAGAACCCAGACAGCCCCACACGTAAGTCCCATGAAGCTCAACCCAGTCTTATGTAGTCTATCCAGATCCCTAAAACACATACTTCAGCCTATTCGAAACCCTTACAGACCACCTTCAACCTCACTTCAGTCTTATACGGCCCACTCTAGCCCTCCCCAGACCAACAGTAGAACCCAGACAGCCCCACATTTTAAGTCCCATGAGGTCCAACCCAGTCTTACATTGTCCCACCCAGCTCCCCAAAACACATACTAGCCTATTCCAAACCATTATAAACCACTTCAGTCTTATACAGCCCATTCTAGCCCTACCCAATTCCACTCAGCTCCCCAAACAAGTACTCTAGCCCACTTCAGACCCACACGAGACCCCAGACAGCTTCCCTTCATCCCCCCTTTACCTTGCATCTGTACGAGGAACTCTGTTTTGATTCTCCGGGCGGACTCGGACTCCTGCTCGGACCTGGAGGAACAGAGTGAGTCCACCTCGTCAATGAAGATGATGGAGGGCTTGTGTTCACGCGCCATGGAGAACAGGGTCTTGACGTGCTGCTCAGACTCACCCAGCCACTTCGACACGAGATCGGCCGAGGAGACGCTGAAGAAGGTGGAGTTGTTGGCCTCGGTGGCAACAGCCTTCGCCAGATAGGTCTTACCTGTACCTGGCGGCTGTGGACGAGGGGGAGGGTTAGCTATGGGGTGTGTGGGGCGACAGGAGTTAGTGTGCGAGAATTTGACACTTTTGCAGACTAGTGGAGTTTTTTTCAACGTAACACAAGAAATAAAGAAGAGTCAAACATCACAAAATAAAGTAAATATCAAAGAAGAGTTAAACATTACAAAATAAAGTAAATATCATAAAGAAAACATCATAAAAAAATCTCATCATGGCCTATAAAAAAGACAACTCATGAATAAGAAATTGATAAAAAAAAACTATTATAGCCTAAAAAAGAATTAATGAAAAAATCAACAAAAATTTTATAAACTCATCATGGTCTTTTAACCCGGTAGCTGTGGGGATCATGTTCCTTAAAGTCCCCTCTAAGTGAATTAATGAGAAAAAATCATCACTC
Source organism: Eriocheir sinensis (assembly GCF_024679095.1). Lineage (NCBI taxonomy): Eukaryota > Metazoa > Arthropoda > Malacostraca > Decapoda > Varunidae > Eriocheir > Eriocheir sinensis. The sequence continues at coordinate 1,871,079 of NC_066558.1, forward strand.
ACGCAAACCACTTCATAATATATATCAACGCATTTGTGATCAGTTTATGCATCATCTATTTTTGGGGTTTATATCATGGCAAAAATTTGGCACATCGCTGGTACACGGTAAAGCCACAAATTTGGCCCGTCGCTGCTACCGGGTTAAAAACAACTCTAAAAAATAAATAAATAAATAAATAAGTACTCATAGCCTCAGTGTTCATCTCAGTCACACTATCCAATGGCAGGGTTAGACTCACACACACACACACACATACACTACAGCTACTCTCGGCCTCAGTGCACATCTCTATCACACTACCCCTCGAGACTCACCCCAAACAGCAGGATGCCCCTCCAAGCCTGCCTCTTGCCCGTGAACATGTGCGGGAACCTGATGGGCAGAATGACCGCCTCCTTCAGGGCCGCCTTCGCCCCCTCCAGGCCCGCCACGTCCTCCCAGGATACATTAGGCTTCTCGGCAACGATCGCGCCCTCCATCTTCGCCTCCATCTTCTTCTTGGTCGGGTCCTCGTCGTCGGAGTCGGAATCCTTGCTGCCGCCCTTCTTCCTGTTGGTGGTGGTGGTGGTGGTGGTGAGGGTGGTGATAGTGGTGGTGAGGGGGGTGTTGGTGGTAATGATTTTTTTTTTTTTTTTTTTTTTTTTAGTAGAGAAAGGGGTAGTTTAAGGGGAAGAATAATGATAATAATAATAATAACAATAATAATAAAGATAAATAAGAAAAAACACAGCGGTATAATAATAAAAATAAAAACAGAAAACAAATAAATCGACAAAAAATAAAATGAAATAATAAAAATGACAACAAAAAATTAAGAAAAAAAGAAGGAAACAGAAATAAAAATAAATAAATAAACCGAGAATAAAATAATAAAATAATAATAAGAAATAAAGTATATGGAAGAAAGAGGGAGAATGAAAGGAAGAAATAAAAATACAATAATAATAATAATAATAATAATAATAATAATAACAATAATAACAAATAACATTCAGTGAGTAGCGCAACTTTTTTTCATTATAGTTTCCCTTTTTTTTATGCCCTTGAACCGTCTCCTTCGCCATAAAAAAAAAAAAAATAAATAAAATAAATAAAAATAACCGCACTTACGACGAGCCCCCCGCACCCGCCTTCACCGGTTTCTTCTTGTCCTTGTTCTTCTCTATATACTCCTTCAGCTTCTCGGCGCGGTCCAGGTACTGTTTACACTTGGCCCTAATGCTCTCCTTGGCGCGCTCATTCGGCACCTCATCTGTAGGGCGTAAGGAGGTTGATGAGGTGGGTGTGTTGGTATGGACTCGAACACACACACGTACATACACACTCATATATGAATGGAGTTGTTGGGTTAGGGTGAAGAGGAGGTGCATGGATGTGGTCAGTGTGATAGAGGATGGGAAGAGGTGGAAATGGAAGGAGGAGGAGAGAAAATAAGGATGACAGAGAATGATGTAGATGGGAAGATAGGGAAATAGATGATCCGTTATGAAATTGGCAAAAGAAGAAGAAGGAGAAGTTATGCATGACAGAGGAAGAAGGAGAGAACAAGAAGAGATGGAAATGGAAGGAGGGGGAGAGAAAATATGGTTGACTGAGAATGAAGTAGATGGGAAGATAGGAAAATAGATGATCCATTATGAAATTGGCAAAAGAAGAAGAAGGAGAAGTTATGCATGACAGAGGAAGAAAGAAAAGAGATGGAAATGGAAGGAGAGAAAATATGGTTGACTGAGAATGAAGTAGATGGGAAGATAGGGAAATAGATGATCCGTTATGAAATTGGCAAAAGAAGAAGAAGGAGAAGTTATGCATGACAGAGGAAGAAAGAAAAGAGATGGAAATGGAAGGAGAGAAAATATGGATGACTGAGAATGATGTAGATGGGAAGAGAAGGAAATGGATGATCCGTTATGAAATTGGCAAAAGAGGTTGAAAAAGTTGTATGAGACAGGAAGAAATAGAGAACAAGACATGGAATTGGATATGAAATTGTTGAAAAAAAGCTTACCTATTTATTTTACTGATTATTTTTTGTACGTATTTATTCTGCATTATATTTCATTCTTTTTACTTCTTCACTATAATAAATTTCAACCCCCTGGGCCTTACACTTCATGGCGTGCAGGAAGTACTCGACGGCGGACTCGTACAGCCGCAGCGCCTCGGCATAGTTCTTAGACTTGTCCTCCTCGGTCGCCCGTGTCACCAGGTCTATCGCTTTCTGGAGGGGGAGACACAGTTATTTATTATTTTTTTCCCTTTTTATAGGAAATGACACCAGGCAAAAAGAAAAAATAGAGGAAACATAAAATCCCAGTTACTTGGTTATATGCTTAGAGAATTAGTTAGTTAGTTAGTTAGTCAGTTACTACATTATCTGGTTAGCTAAAGTTAGTTCTTAAATTATTTTCTTAAAAGTAAAACTGGTATGTAATCTTGCCCTTTAAACATGGGGATTTAAACACCCAAACTAACTTTACATTATCATTACCATTATTTCTTAAAAAAAATACACTCCCTAAGGTTTAAATATTACAAAGAAAAAATAATTCTCAAGGTAAACTAACCTAAAATCTTTTCTCATCCAAACCCTTACCCTAATCCTATCCTGGCCCCTCCCCAAGGTAAAACGTATATGAAAATGCATTATAATAACAATTACTTCACATGTTAAATTACTACGAATATTGGTTTTGAGTGGTGATCCTTAAGATTAACCCCCCTAGAAATGAATGAAAACATCTCCCTCAAGACCTATAAGACACTAATACCATGGGACAAAACAGGATTATAAAACTCACTAATAAATAAAAACTAAACCTCACATTAAGCTAAAAATCACCATAAAACACTAATAAACAAACTAGAGTAAATAACACATATAAAAATCTAGATATATACAGGAATGAGAAAATATTTAAACCACACACATAGACCCACGAATGAAAAACTTAACCTTACATTAAGCTAAAAATCCCCATAAAACACTAATAAACAAACAAGTAAATAACACATAAAAATCTAGATGTGTCCAGGAATGAGAAAATATTTAAACCACACATAAGACCCACGAATGAAAAACTAAACCTTACATTAAGCTAAAAATCCCCATAAAACACTAATAAACAAACTAGAGTAAATAACATATAAAAATCGAGATGTGTCCAGGAATGAGAAAATATTTAAACCACACATAGACCCACGAATGAAAAACTAAACCTTACATTAAGCTAAAAATCCCCATAAAACACTAATAAACAAACTGCAGTAAATAACATAAAAATCTAGATGTGTCCAGGAATGAGAAAATATTTAAACCACATATAGACCCACGAATGAAAAACTAAACCTCACATTAAGCTAAAAATCCCCATAAAACACTAATAAACAAACTGCAGTAAATAACACATAAAAATCTAGATGTGTACAGGAATGAGAAAATATTTAAACCACACATAAGACCCACGAATGAAAAACTAAACCTCACATTAAGCTAAAAATCCCCATAAAACACTAATAAACAAACTGCAGTAAATAACATATAAAAATCGAGATGTGTCCAGGAATGAGAAAATATTTAAACCACACACATAGACCCACGAATGAAAAACTAAACCTTACATTAAGCTAAAAATCCCCATAAAACACTAATAAACAAACTGCAGTAAATAACATATAAAAATCTAGATGTGTCCAGGAATGAGAAAATATTTAAACCACACACATAGACCCACGAATGAAAAACTAAACCTCACATTAAGCTAAAAATCCCCATAAAACACTAATAAGCAAACTGTAGTAGATAACATATAAAAATCTAGATGTGTCCAGGAATGAGAAAATTTTTAAACCACACATAAGACCCACGAATGAAAAACTAAACCTCACATTAAGCTAAAAATCCCCATAAAACAATAATAAACAAACTGTAGTAAATAACATAAAAATCGAGATGTGTCCAGGAATGAGAAAATATTTAAACCACACACATAGACCCACGAATGAAAAACTAAACCTCACATTAAGCTAAAAACCCCCATAAAACACTAATAAACAAACTGTAGTAGAAAATGAGTCAAAATCGTGAACCGTCCCAACAGGAAACAGGAAATATCTGGATAAATGTTAACCTTATAGCTGTCAAACGCCATTACCCACCTCGACCCCGGCAACACAAGCAACACTAAATTAAACCCCGCAACACACTAAACACCCCCACAATTACACCATTAAAAGAATTACCCTATTGCTAACGCTATCAACACACCGGATGACTCATAACCTAAGCCCTATGACACCTTTATTAATGGCCGCCGGGGAGGATTCATGGGTTCTGGGTTATGTTTTTACCTGAAGGGCGGATGTGGAGGCCATGGCGCGTTGGAAATGGGTGAAATAGGTAAGTTTTGAGCCTCCTGCGGCCTTCCGTCAGCCTCTGCACATAAACACCAGCCTCAGAAGTCCTCCTCCATATGACTCCACGGACGTAAACAAAGGAGCATCACCAAGAGCCTGAACGTGAGCTTGGTGTTACAGGTTGAGTTGAGTTGTCGGTCCGGAGTTATGCCTTTGTAACGGTACTTCATGATGGTCTGTGGTCTGTCTCGGTCTGGGTTTTTAAATAAATTATCAATCAATCAGTCTTTTTTGGTGACTTGTGATATCTTTCGGGTCTGGGATTTTGTCTTTGTAACGTGCTCCTCCAATCTCCATTCTCGGTTTTTCATTATTAATTATTTGACGGGTTCTAATTATTGCATATTTCCTATACTCATACTTACTTTCTATTCGTTTTGTAACATCAATCAATCATTTTTCGCTTTTCTAAACTACGATATCTATGTCTAATACACTAAATATGGCCTCTGCAATGGATAATTTTAATATGTCCGTCTATCTGAAGCTCCTAACACGCTAATATAGCCTAAGAAGGAGCTGATGTTATGTGGGCCAGAGTGTTCTGTCACTTATATCGCATAGTAAACACTGGTGGTGGTGCCGGTGACGTCATCATCACGAGGCGCGCGGGGCATTTAAACTCAGGATGATGTCACTGATAAGGAATGGGGCTTTACGCGTACAATACAGGTGCTCACGAGACGCCATCTGTACTAACTACTATTATAACTGAGATACATGATGATATATAATTTGTGCATGCCCTAATATTTCCTAATTTAAAGATCTACATATAAGGAAAAAACAGGGCGAGGTCATTGACAAGTGTTTCGGGTTGGACGGGTTCATTAAACAAGCATTCACCAAGCACCATTTAAACTTTTACCATTACTATGCCATCCATCGAGGTCTATGGCATGTTATATAACCATGCCATCAGATATTGTTAGCAAGTTTTAAGTTTTAAGATGTTTGCAACAGCCGAGTCACGCACTGATAAACTATTGCAACAGTCACCTGATTGATTAACATGACATGGGTGCTCAGGGCTCAGGTATCTCTCTCAGGACTTAAACGAGGGGAAAAGAGAATATAGGAGAAAGTATGAGCGCAAGCAGGCATGGAAAAGAGGTGAGAGAGTGAGGGATAGGATGAGAGGATTTAACAGAAAGGGAAAAGTGAATAGATCGCCCTGTTCACTCTCTCTATATTCCACAAAATATTAAACATTGGTCAGACAGCATTCATTTTTCCTTGTGTGGTTAAAATGTGAATCAAATCTTTACTGGTTTAGAGAAATATAGAAGGCATTCATTTTTTTGTCCTTTCCTTGTGTGGTTAAAAAGTGAATCAAATCTTTACTGGTTTAGAGAAATATAGAAGGCATTCATTTTTTTGTCCTTTCCTTGTGGGGTTAAAAAGTGAATCAAATCTTTACTGGTTTAGAGAAATATAGAAGGCATTCATTTTTTTGTCCTTTCCTTGTGTGGTTATAATGTGAATCAAATCTTTACTCAGAGTTGGTTAAGTTAGAGAAATATAGAAGGCATTAATTTCTTTGTCCTTTCCTTGTGTGGCTATAATGTGAATCAAATCTTTACTCAGAGTTGGTTAAGTTAGAGAAATATAGAAGGCATTAATTTCTTTGTCCTTTCCTTGTGTGGCAAAGAACTTAGGTCAAATCTATATTCTGGAAGGTTGGTTTAGTTAGAGAAATATAGACATTCATTTTCCTTGTCCTTTCCTTGTGGGGCAAAGAACTTAAGTCAAATCTATATTCTGGAAGGTTGGTTTAGTTAGAGAAATATAGACATTCATTTTCCTAGTCCTTTCCTTGTGTGGTTAAAAACTGAATCAAATCTTTACTCAGTGTTAGTTAAGTTAGAGAAGTTAAAACAGCTTCCATTTATTGTCTTTATCCTTTCTATGTAGCAGAGAAATGAGGTTTGGTTATAAGTAGACAATATCAACCTACTTTTTCTACTTAATCTTTCTCTGTATGGCAAAGAACTTAGTCAAATCTTAAGGATAGTTTTGGCAATAGGACAGTATCAACTACTTTTTCTACTTAATCTTTCTCTGTATGGCAAAGAACTTAGTCAAATCTTAAGGCTAGTTTTTGGCAATAGGACAGTTAAATCAACTTCTTTTTCTCTTAATCTTTCTCTGTATGGCAAAGAACTTAGTCAAATCTTAAGGATAGTTTTGGCAATAGGACAGTATCAACTACTTTTTCTACTTAATCTTTCTCTGTATGGCAAAGAACTTAGTCAAATCTTAAGGATAGTTTTGGCAATAGGACAGTATCAACTACTTTTTCTACTTAATCTTTCTCTGTATGGCAAAGAACTTAGTCAAATCTTAAGGATAGTTTTGGCAGTAGGTAAAACAGTATCAACTACATTTCTTCTTATTTCTCCATATGGCAAAGAACTTAGCCAATCAGGATAGTTTCTGGGTCATTTTATAGGACAGTATCAACTTACTTCTAATTGCTCTTTCCATCTGTATGGCAAAGAACTTAGCCAAATCTTTCCTCAGTTTGTTTTGGTTAGAGATAAACACAGAATTCACTCAAAACCATTTCTTCTTATTATTTCCATATGCGACAAAGATCGGAGCCAATCGTAACTTTCTGGGTCATTTTATATAGAGGCAAAGGCTTCTACTAATTGCTCTTTCCATCTGCGACATAGAATGGAGCCAAATCTTTCCTCAGTTTGTTTTGGTTAGAGATAAACACAGAATTCACTCAAAACCATTTCTTCTTATTAATTCCATATGCGACAAAGAACAGAGCCAATTGTAACTTTCTGGGTCATTTTACATAGAGGTAAAGACTTCTACTAATTGCTCTTTCCATCTGTGACAAAGAAAGGAGCCAATCGTAACTTTCTGGGTCATTTTATATAGAGGTAAAGACTTCTAATACTTGTTCTTTCCATCTGCGACAAAGAATGGAGCCAATCGTAACTTTCTGGGTCATTTTATATAGAGGTAAAGACTTCTAATACTTGTTCTTTCCATCTGCGACAAAGAATGGAGCCAATCTAAACTTTCTGGGTCATTTTATATAGGTCATTTTATATATCTAATGCTTGTTCTTCCCATCTGCGACAAAGAATGAGGCTAAATATTTAATCACAGTTTGTTTTGGTTAAAGACAAAATTCACTCATATAACCATTTCTTCTTCTTCCTTCCATATGCGACAAAGATCGGAGCCAATTGTAACTTTCTGGGTCATTTTATATAGAGGTAAAGACTTCTAATGCTTGCTTTTTCCATCTGTGACAAAGAATGGAGCCAATCTAAACTTTCTGGGTCATTTTATATATCTTCTGCTTGTTCTTTCCATCTGCGACAAAGAAAGGAGCCAAATCTTTACACTCTGTTTGTTTTGGTTAGATAAAAACAGTATTCACTCATATAACCTTTCTTCTTCTTCCTTCCATATGCGACAGAGAACAAAGCCAAGTCATTACTCAGAGGGTTCATCAGGGCCGCGGGGAGAGCCTTAACTACCTAGCATGGAAGGGTTGAATGAATTGATTACACAACGGAGCACTCACGATAAACGTAAACAAAAAATCGGTCGGTTCGTCTCCTGGAAACACTGCATTCACACATCTCCGAAAGCTATGAAAAACGATTGAGTCCCTCGGTTAAAGAAATTGATTAGGGCGTTACGGGGAAGGAGGGGGGGGTCAGTATACGGGGGTAGGAAGGGGGTCATCATTCTCTCACAGGTGTTGTAAGGTAAAAACACCTCGTATTTGAACAGGTAGAGTGGTTAACTGGTGATGGATGGAGATCTCTGCTGCCTGTATAGTGGTTGTCTAATGTGTTGGGTTGCTGCTGCCTCTAAATCATCAGTCTACACATGCCCTGTCTTATGGTAGTGGCAGTTATGGTGCCTCACATGAGTGCTGAGGAGGGACACAGGGAGAGGGGGTGGTGTGTAGGGGTAACTCCTCTTCCCTGCCTCTGTGTTCGCCCTTATGGTTCTGTGTTGTCCTGCTCCAGTGTGTGAGGCTACGCTTGACGCGGCACTGTCTGGCGGCTGCCCTGTGCCAGCCGGGAAGGTTTATCAAGAGGGGGGGAGTACGGGGCCTAACACCTGTGACGGGTGGTGCGGCAACACAACAGGGTGAGGAGAGGCGTCACAGCTTGGTCATGGCGCAAACACACGGTATAAGGCAAGTGTTTCTGGTCAGGGTGGCGTGTCCCTCCACCGTGGCGGCCGCTGCCAGACACAGTCCCTCGCACACGTGGCATCATCGGGTATAAAAACTCTGTAGTATACATTCTGCTGCTGCTGCTGCGGAGGACAATACTGACAACACAAAGTAACGGTCTGCGGCGGCCCCGCGCCGGGCAGCCGCCCACCGCCGGGGCCGCCACCTTGGCGTGTCTCAACTTGAGACGCCTCCCGCCGCGCCCCCGACACACCGGTGGCGGCCGGGGAGCCGCGGCCGGGAGTCACAAGACTGTGGAGAGTCTTAAGTACAAAATGGGGCGGGGCGCCCCCACAAAAACACTTGGGGAACAGTTCAGCCGCACTGAGTGAGGTGAAGCTCATACACGAGTGGCCGCAGGGCTGCCGGGCTACACCCCCCCGGGGCTGCTGCTGCAGGAACACACCAACAAGGTCTCAGCGCAGCGCCGGCCGCCGTGGGCCGGGCCACAACACTTATAACATAGTCACAGCCAATTGGTACAAGAATTATACTTTGAGTGTCAACAATTTAGTCTGGTCATGAAGTATTTTGTTTCCCCAACACGGTGTGACTGGTGATATGTACTGAGGGGGGGGAGGGGGGGCAGTGCCTGGCGGGGGCCAGACACGGGGTTAGTGCCTGGCCCTCAATGAGGCACCAGCAGGGGTTGGAGAGGGTCGGGGGGCAGCCTGGCACCTCCTGCGGCACACTCTGAAGTCTTGAAACTTTATAATTTAATCACAAGAACTCTGTTCCACATTATCATTATTTTACTTCAAAAATACCTGTAAAAGCAACAAGACTTAGGAAGCTAACATACGTCTAGGACAGCAAGGACACTTGTCAGGCAGACACCCGGGGAGGGGGCAGGGGGGGCCTCCATGGTGGTGCGGCAGCGATGGCAGCCTGACACACACACACACACACACACACACACACACACACACACACACACACACGACAGCTCTGCTTGGCATGGCTGGCTCGGCACACTACACCACTAATTCCTGGATCCGTCTCTACCACCTCAACACACACACACACACACACACACACACACACACACACACACACACCAGCCATGCCCTCACTACCCAATAAATAACTACATGTAAAAAAAAACAGATAAAACAAAAACCTCAAATAAATGCTGGTAGTGGAGCTGTGCAACAACACTCCAGGCAACACACTGACTGGCCCAGTGTTGCAGTGTTCCGGCAGCCTGCAACACACAACACCGACGCAATCACTCTCTCTCTCTCTCTCTTTAAAACACCACTGGGAGGATGGGATGGTGGCCGCATGTGTGTGTGTGTGTGTGTGTGTGTGTGTGTGTGTGTGTGTGTGTGTGTGTGAGAGAGGGAATGGAGAGCAAGGAGGAGGAGGAAGAGGAGAGTGAGAGAGAAACAGGAACAGTAGGAGGAGAAGGAGAGAGAGGAAGAGGAAGGAGGAGAAAGAACAGGAGTGAAATGGAGAAAGAGGAGGAGGAGGAAGAAAAAATGAGATATAAAAAAAGAGGAAAGAGAGGATGGGAGGAACAGGAGAGAAAGAGAAAAAGATATGTGGGTTTAGAAGGAAGAGGAGGAGGAGAAGGAGAAGAACAAGAAGTAGAGAAACATAAGGGAGGCTTTGGAACAAGATATAGAGGTATACAAAAGAGCAGACAGAGTTATAGAAGAGTGCAAAGTACCAGAGAGCCTATACTACGAACAAGAAGGGAAGGAGGTACAATAGAAAGCAGGGAGTGAGCGAGTGTGAGTGAACGTGTATGTGTGTGTGTGTGTCTCGCTAAGGAAGAGCTTCTGCCTGACGAGCGCCTTGCTGGATCACAGGCTACAGGGGGCGCGGACAGGTTAGTCAGCCGGCCGTTTCTCGGAGTTCTTCTTGGTGAACTCCTCTGCGTTTTTCATGAACTTCTTGCGGTCTTTGGTGTAGTCCTCGGCCAGGTCAGCGCGCAGCGGGTGCTCCGGCTCGGGCTCATTCACTAGGTTGATCAGGGCCTCGATAACTGGAGGGAGAATGGGTAGTGAGGAAGGAAGGCTGTGTTAGGGGTATTATGAGGGGTATAACTTCCTTAGAGGCATATAATTCAATACTAGACAGCATCAGCAACACTTCCTCAAAGGCATATAACTTAACCTGGTAGCTGCCGGGATCATGTTTCTTAAAGGCCCCTCTAAGCAAATCATCACTCACGCAAACCATTTCATAATACATATCAAAGCATTTGTGATCAGTTTATGCATCATCTATTTTGGGGGGTTTATATCATGGCAAAAATTTGGCCCATCGCTGCTACACTGTAAAGCCACAAATTTGGCCCATCGCTGCTACACAGTAAAGCCACAAATTTGGCCCGTTGCTGCTACACAGTAAAGCCACAAATTTATTATCCATCGCTACACAGTAAAGCCACAAATTTGGCCCATCGCTGCTACAGTAAAGCCACAAATTTGGCATCGCTGTTACACAGTAAAGCCACAAATTTATTATCGCTGTTACACAGTAAAGCCACAAATTTGGCCCATCGCTGTTACACAGTAAAGCCACAAATTTGGACCATCGCTGTTACACAGTAAAGCCACAAATTTGGCCCATTGCTGTTACACAGTAAAGCCACAAATTTGGACCATCGCTGTTACACAGTAAAGCCACAAATTTGGCCCGTCGCGGTTACACAGGAAAGACACAAATTTGGCCCGTGATAAAGCCACAAATGGTACACAGTAAAGCCACAAATTTATTATCGCTGCTACAGTAAAGCCACAATTTGGCCCGTCACTGCTACAGTAAAGCCACAAATTTGGCCCATCGCTGCTACACAGTAAAGCCACAAATTTGGCCCATCGCTGCTACACAGTAAAGCCACAAATTTGGCCCGTCGCTGGTACCAGGTGAATACAAGATACCATAGACGAGGAGAATGGGAATTGATTGAGTGATGGTGTGTGAAGACCAGGTAACTTGACCTGCTAAAACAAATTAACCTGGTAGCTGCGACGGGCCAAATTTGTGGCTTTACCGTGTAGCAGCGACGGGTCAAATTTGTGGCTTTACCGTGTAGCAGCGACGGGTCAAATTTTTGCCATGATATAAACCCCCCAAAATAGATGATCCTTAAACTGATCACAAATGCTTTGGTATATATTATGAAATGGTTTGTGTGAGGGGTGATTTTTTCTCATTTTTCTCGCTTGGAGGGACCATTAAGAAACATGATCCCTACTGCTACCGGGTTAAAATCTGTTCACAAAAATAAAACCTGACAAATTAAATAAGCAAATAAATGTTCACAGGCAAAAACTCTCTAAGTCTCCCCTCACCTTGGTCCGTTTTGGTGGCCGGCTTCCAGTTCTCTGCACTAATGATGGGCAAACACACCTATGGGGAGGAAGATGACAAGGAGTAAATTAGTATTAGTATTATTACACATTAACTATATTATGCCATGTTATGTATACGAGGCAATGAGAAAACCCTCCCTATGCCCTGAACACCTGGCCTGGCTCACCTGTCCTTTCTCGTCAACATTGGGGTGGTAAATCTTGGTCTTGAAGTTGATCTTTGGCGGTTTGAACGGGTACTCCGCCGGGAAGTTGACCTCGATGCGAAACGCCCCCTTGTTGTAGGGCGGGTTCTCCTGCGACGATAGGGAGGACCGATTAATTACTGCATGGGGTGCGGTGGGGGGGGGGGGGGGGGGGGGGGTAGAGGAAGTAGGGGACGAAAAAGACATAAAAAACAAAGAAGTTAAAAAATATATATTGAGTAAAATAAAATAAAAAAAGGATATTGACGAACACACACACACACACACACACACACACACACACACACACACACACGGGGCAACACTCACGGGCACGATGAGTCCCTGCCATGTGAGTATGTTGGTCTCGTCAACCTGGATGTCCCTGAATGACTTGATGCCTGACTTTCGAATGTCCGCCAGCTCCTGGAGAGAGAGGGAGAGATGTTGTTTTAGTAGAATGAAGACAGTGGTGGAGAAGGTGTATACAGGGAGACTTGGCATTGATGGGATTGGATGAGCATTGGGCAGAAGACAGAGTAGAGAGCAGGGGAGGATACAGTGCTGGGAGTTGTGGAGAGACTGGAGGTAGAAGGAAGGAGACCAGTTGGGGTTGTGGAGAGATTGGAGGTAGAAGAAGGAGACCAGAGAGAGCAGGGGAGGATACAGTGCTGGGGGTTGTGGAGAGACTGGAGGTAGAAGGAAGGAGACCAGTTGGTAGACCTAGGAAAATGTGGAGAAGGTGTTTACAGGGAGACTTGGCATTGATGGGATTGGTAGTGGTAGTAGTAGTAGTAGTAGTAGTAAAGTTAGTAGTAGTAATAGTAGTAGCTGTAGGAGGTGGTAGAAGAAGCAAATTAAAATAGCAATAACAGTAGTAATTATTGAAGAAGCTAAATGAAGAAGAAAAAAAAGAAGAATGCTTGTTGTAGTAGTAATGGTTTTAATAGGAATACAAGTAGCAATATAAATAGCTCTTGAAATATACATGTTCTGGTGTATACAAAAAGATCTTACTATTAGAAGGCCTCAAAAATACAAATAAAATCCCTTAATTAGAGTTTGCAGGATAATAAAGCCAAATGATTTAGCTTTAAGAGAGGTTGATCACGGATTAAGATACTGTGATAAAGTTAATTAGGACATATATACATAATTTAATCCCTAGACCTTCCCACCCCCATGTATCTCCACCCTAGTGACCTTTGACCTCCCTCCCACCCTGGTTGGCTTGGGGGTCAACAGGGAACTCAAGGAACCTGAATAAGGACAAAATATGAAACGGAAAATTATGAAAAATGCAATTATTTGACTAACTATTACTTCCTTAACCCTCCTACACCCTTTCATCTCTACCCTAATGACCTTTGACCTCCCTCCTGACCCTGCAAGCTTGAGGTCAGGGCAGTAGGTCGGGGAAGCTGAAAAAGGACAAAAATATGACTTCTATAAAATTCTTAAAAATGTGATTATTCAGCAAACTATAAGCCTACTGACCATTAAGTGTCCTTATATCTAAACCCTAATGACCTTTGACCTCCCTCCTGACCCTACAAGCTTGAGGTCAGGGCAGGAGGTCGGGGAAGCTGAAAAAGGACAAAAAATATGACTTCTAAAAATGATTAAAAATGTGATTATTCAGCAAACTATAAGCCTATTGACCTTCATGTGTCCTTATATCTAAACCCTAGTGACCTTTGACCTCCCTCCTGACCCTACAAGCTTGAGGTCAGGGCAGGAGGTCGGGGAAGCTGAAAAAGGACAAAAATATGACTTCTAAAAATGATTAGAAATGTGATTATTCAGCAAACTATAAGCCTATTGACCATTAAGTGTCCTTATATCTAAACCCTAATGACCTTTGACCTCCCTCCTGGCCCAACCGGCATGGGGGTCAACGAGGAGGTCAAGGAAACCGAAAAAGGACGAAAATATTAAACTGAAAATAAGGAAAAAATGTGATTATTCTGCAAACTATAAGCCTATTGACCTTTATGTGTCCTTATATCTAAACCCTAATGACCTTTGACCTCCCTCCTGACCCAACCGGCATGGGGGTCAACGAGGAGGTCAAGGAAACCGAAAAAGGACAAAAATATGAATTCTAAAAATGCTAAAAAATGTGATTATTCAGCAAACTATAAGCCTATTGACCTTTATGTGTCCTTCTATCTAAACCCTAATGACCTTTGACCTCCCTCCTGACCCAACCGGCATGGGGGTCAACGAGGAGGTCAAGGAAGCTGAAAAAGGACAAAAATTCAACCCCGTGCCGAGGGAGAAGCCAAACAGCTACCCTCTTTTTCCGCCTCCGCCGCGCCGCTCCAGGGCCTCGCAGACACACCCCTTCGCCTCACTAAGAAGGGGAAGGTGTCATGTCCCTCCCCTCGCGGCTGTCACGCCATTAAGCGCCAAAGAGAGGTGAAAAGGCGGTAAAAATGTCGAGACTTACCTTCTGTAGCCTCCTTGTGGCGGCCATTGTTGTCTGCTGGTGGAGGAGCAGCGTTGCCAACTCTCCCTTTTATCACATCTTTTATTATCTTTATTACTGTAACTATTATTATTTACGGCTTTTACTATTATTATTTAACTATTATTGCTGTTTTCATGATACTCAGTGCAGTAGGTTTTGTCTAGTCACCCACATGATCGAACTATTTTATTATCTTTTATTAGTTATCATATACTTTTATTTACTATTATTATTATTATTATTATTATTATTATTATCGAACTGTTATTACCATTATTATTAAATACGTGCAGTAGATTTCGCTAACTCACGTACCTTTGAATTATTTTATCATTATTATCTTTACTACTATTATTATCAGCCTTTTATTATCTATTATTATTATTAAACTATTATTTCTATTATTATCAAACCCAGTACAGTAGATATGGCCGTGGGAGGGCAAATATTACCGGAAATTACAAAGTCTATATCCACGAGACACCTTATAAGATTGATAATTAATGATAAAATGAATAAAATAGAAGATATAGAATTAAATAAAAGGAATTAAGTAAAGATAAACAGTCTGACACGACCTCCAAATGGCCCAACATGAAAATAGCGCAAGTCATGGATGAAAGATTACCGATGACACGGCTATTTTGTACTAAATATGTGGACTCAAATTAAAGTTATCAATAAGAAAACGTTATATTTATCAGTGCATTAATGGCATGAAATAGAAATGGCCGTAAAACCCTCAACCATGACTTCCCAAAACCGTGACCTTGGCAGCAATGAAGGGGAGGAACACTGACTCGCTACATTCAATGACAGATAGTTTTTCCCTTTTCCCCTCCACTCAGTTACTTATATGCACTTAAAATGTTATAATAAGTAGAAATTATGCATCGTAATCAAGTACCGTGGAAGAGAGTGGTTATTTAGTTCATTTTTATCCCCTCTCAAAGTTCTGCTATATTCGCCGAAGCTGATTTTACATGCATTTTACTTCCCTATGATTATCTATAAGCCCTCAAAACTTATTAGCAACTATTACTGGTATTTTTCCAACGCTGTAGATCCATTGCAAATACCTGCTCGTGATATAATCTTACAATATCGCTAAATTTGGCCATGTCACGTTTAGCGAAGTTTACGTTAAAATCACTAAGGAATCATTTTTTTTTCTCCTTTATTTCAATGACGTAAGTATTCATTTAGTAATATAAGAAAGTGGGTATTTTCTCGCACATATATAAGCGAGGAATACAACATGGCTATTAAGTTATTATGCATCCTCGAATATAATTTCCTCCTTCCTTTATGGCTACACTAAATACTTATCTCACGTAACAATAAACAATTAATCAATCAACCTGCAACAATAAACAATCAATCAATCAATCACCTTATCTTGCAATCACCAGCTGCAGCCTCCTCCTCCTCGTCAATGCTTATCAATTATATTTTCCTGGAGTACTTAAATTTTTGAACCTCCTTATATTATCGCTGTCAATTAATTTCCCGGGATACTTTTTCTATTTCAGAGCCTATTCCTTCTCCTCCTACTCAATATTTTAATTTCTAGGCCTACACGTTTCTCCCACTGATCTCTTTAATAACTGTATATATTAGAGATCTTTTTTTTGTTTTCTCTCCTCAGCCTCTTTCTCCTCCTAACCTCCTCTTCTTAACTCTTTCCTCTTTCCCTCTCTTCCTCTTAAATTCCTCCTCCTCCTCTTCCTTCTCCTTAAGTCTTATATATACACACGTTTCTCCACACACCCCTTTTTCCTCTCTTCCTCCTCTTCTTCTTAATAAATGTTCTTCCTCCTCCTCCTTCTCCCTCTTTAATTCCTCTTTCTCTCTCTCTCTTCCTCTTCCTCCTCCTTAACTCTTAAATATACGAGTTTCCCCACACAGCCCACTTTCCTCTCTCTCTCTCTCTCTCTCTCTCTCTCTTCTTCCTCCTCCTCCTTCTCCTTAAGTCTTCTATCCCTCTTTAATTCCTCTTTCTCTCTCTTCCTCTTCCTCCTCCTTAACTCTTAAATATACGAGTTTCTCCACACAGCCCACTTTCCTCTCTCTCTCTCTTCCTCCTCCTCCTCTTCCCATTCTTCCTCCTCCTCCTCCTCCTCCTCCTCTTGACAGCTGACCACGTGGAGGATTAACATGCAGTGTGAGAGTCTATAATTAACTTTCTTCTTCCTTATGTTGCTTCCCTGCCCTCCCTCACGTCACCACAAAGAACACCTATTTATAAGCCCACGTGTTACTACTACTACTACTACTACTACTACTATTACTACTACTACTCTCCCTTATCAAAGCCTTCCCCCTTACTTAGATAACAGCTATCTGGGTACACACACACACACACACACACACACACTCACACGAAGTAATATATTTTAAACTAACATTATTTTTGGGATATTAAAAATCATTGAGGGACTGATTAAAATAAAGACTAACTGGAAATAATAAGGCTTGTATTACTATAAATAAATACACCCTTCATTAGGCCTATTGAATATATAAAAAGAGTTGTATTCAAATATTTTAATACATTTTTTATTTATTCTTGTCCCCCTGAAGAATCTACCCAAATTATAGGCCCGGTCCAAATTATAGGCCCGGTAACAGTTTGAGCAAGGTTATGTTTAAATGAGTGCAAATTATATATAAGAAATGAACGTCCTATTAACAGGCCTATTGTATATATAAAAAGAGTTATATTCAAACATTCAAACAGGTCCCTTTTAATTGTAATCCTAATCAATGATGCTGAACAATTATGATGTTACTGATCCTTATATGGTAACAAAATTATGAAGTTCTGAAGAAAATAGTTACAGTAATTATAAAACTTTTGATGATAATAATAATAGTAATAAAAAATAAAGTAAAATGATAAAAATTAAGGAAAAAAAAACAATATGGATTACAAGAGAGAGAGAGGGGCCCAGAACAAGCCTATAGCCTTTCAGTTCTTTAATAGTGCTTAAGCCTGAGAGAGAGAGAGAGAGAGAGAGAGAGAGAGAGAGAGAGAGAGAGAGAGAGAGAGAGAGAGAGAGAGAGAGAGAGAGAGAGAGAGAGAGAGAGAGAGAGAGAGAGAGAGAGAGAGAGAGAGAGCAAAAGATACTGAGACCAATTCTGACCAAGACAAAAAAAACAAAAAAACAAAATAAAATCAAATAAATAAAGAAAAATAGATAAAAATAATATAAAAAAAGATATCCTTGTACCTTATCCTTCCATCATCATCCCTTCCAATGCATAAGATAAAGTATTAGCATCCACGGGTCAGGTCAGGTCAGGTCGGGTCGGGTCACTTTCGCCTGGGTTTGAAATTTCGTCCGACCCTCAACCTGGCGGCCTCATTACGACCCTCCTTCTGCAGGTACGGCCCCTCCTTACCTGTTAACGAGATCAGAGAACACCTGGTTAATTGGGCCTAAGGTGCTTATTAAACCTAACCTAACATAACCTAACAAAACCCCAATCAGTTACTATAGAAACTCATATAGTTACTCATATAGAACCAAAGTTACTCAGATAATTCATATATGCTTCCTTACTAATGAGACTTTCTATACAACAAAGTGAGGTCATTCTGTGTTGATTCATACCATAAGGTGCTGGCTATCATGTGTTTGAAGATACCCTAAACTTAACCTAACCTAACCTAACCTAACAAAACCCCAAACAGTCACTATAGGTCTTAGAAAATTCATATATGCTTCCTTACTAATGAGACTTTCTATACAACAAAGTGAGGTCATTCTGTGTTGATTCATACCATAAGGTGCTGGCTATCATGTGTTTGAAGATACCCTAAACTTAACCTAACCTAACCTAACAAAACACCAAACAGTCACTATAGGTCTTGACTCAGAAAATTCATATATGCTTCCTTACTAATGAGACTTTCTATACAACAAAGTGAGGTCATTCTTTGTTGATTCATACCATAAGGTGCTGGCTATCATGTGTTTGAAGATACCCTAAACTTAACCTAACCTAACCTAACAAAACCCCAAACAGTCACTATAGGTCTTGACTCAGAAAATTCATATATGCTTCCTTACTAATGAGACTTTCTATACAACAAAGTGAGGTCATTCTTTGTTGATTTATACCATAAGGTGCTGGCTATCATGTGTTTGAAGATACCCTAAACTTAACCTAACAAAACCCCAAACAGTCACTATAGGCCTTGACTCAGAAAATTCATATATGCTTCCTTACTAATGAGGCTTTCTATACAACAAAGTGAGGTCATTTTGTGTTGATTCATACCATAAGGTGCTGGCTATCATGTGTTTGAAGATACCCTAAACTTAACCTAACCTAACCTAACAAAACCCCAAACAGTCACTATAGGTCTTGACTCAGAAAATTCATATATGCTTCCTTACTAATGAAACTTTCTATACAACAAAGTGAGGTCATTCTGTGTTGATTCATACCATAAGGTGCTGGCTATCATGTGTTTGAAGATACCCTAAACTTAACCTAACCTAACCTAACAAAACCCCAAACAGTCACTATAGGTCTTGACTCAGAAAATTCATACATACTTCCTTACTAATGAGACTTTCTATACAACAAAGTGAGGTCATTCTGTGTTGATCCATACCATAAGGTGCTGGCTATCATGTGTTTGAAGATACCCTAAACTTAACCTAACCTAACCTAACAAAACCCCAAACAGTCACTATAGGTCTTGACTCAGAAAATTCATATATGCTTCCTTACTAATGAGACTTTCTATACAACAAAGTGAGGTCATTCTTTGTTGATTCATACCATAAGGTGCTGGCTGTCATGTGTTTGAAGATACCCTAAACTTAACCTAACAAAACCCCAAACAGTCACTATAGGTCTTGACTCAGAAAATTCATATATGCTTCCTTACTAATGAGACTTTCTATACAACAAAGTGAGGTCATTCTGTGTTGATTCATACCATAAGGTGCTGGCTATCATGTGTTTGAAGATACCCTAAACTTAACCTAACCTAACCTAACAAAACCCCAAACAGTCACTATAGGTCTTGACTCAGAAAATTCATATATGCTTCCTTACTAATGAGACTTTCTATACAACAAAGTGAGGTCATTCTGTGTTGATTCATACCATAAGGTGCTGGCTATCATGTGTTTGAAGATACCCTAAACTTAACCTAACAAAACCCCAAACAGTCACTATAGGTCTTGACTCAGAAAATTCATATATGCTTCCTTACTAATGAGACTTTCTATACAACAAAGTGAGGTCATTCTTTGTTGATTCATACCATAAGGTGCTGGCTATCATGTGTTTGAAGATACCCTAAACTTAACCAAACCTAACCTTTACAAAACCCCAAACAGTCACTATAGGTCTTCACTCAGAAAATTCATACATACTTCCTTACTAATGAGACTTTCTATACAACAAAGTGAGGTCATTCTGTGTTGATCCATACCATAAGGTGCTGGCTATCATGTGTTTGAAGATACCCTAAACTTAACCTAACCTAACCTAACAAAACCCCAAACAGTCACTATAGGTCTTGACTCAGAAAATTCATATATGCTTCCTTACTAATGAGACTTTCTATACAACAAAGTGAGGTCATTCTTTGTTGATTCATACCATAAGGTGCTGGCTGTCATGTGTTTGAAGATACCCTAAACTTAACCTAACAAAACCCCAAACAGTCACTATAGGTCTTGACTCAGAAAATTCATATATGCTTCCTTACTAATGAGACTTTCTATACAACAAAGTGAGGTCATTCTGTGTTGATTCATACCATAAGGTGCTGGCTATCATGTGTTTGAAGATACCCTAAACTTAACCTAACCTAACAAAACCCCAAACAGTCACTATAGGTCTTGACTCAGAAAATTCATATATGCTTCCTTACTAATGAGACTTTCTATACAACAAAGTGAGGTCATTCTGTGTTGATTCATACCATAAGGTGCTGGCTATCATGTGTTTGAAGATACCCCAAACACTCACCCGCACTGAACAGCTTATAGAAGGCGGCCGGGAGGTGGAGTTGGGGCATAATGAGTGCATTGACCTTCTCATGAACCACCTCCTCTGACAGCGCCGTTGCCAGGTGGATCTTGCTCGCCAGTGGATCAACCCCCATGACAACACCCCAGCCTAGGAGATCGCCAAGGCCAGCACCGGGTAACAGCAGCTGCGGGAGATCAGGGTGTGGCGTGCAGAGACTCGGAAGCTCAACACGGCACAGAGCGACCAACTGGGCATTGAGCACTTGTAGAATTCTGTCTCTCGGCACTTGATCCTCGCATACATGAAGTGCCACATTAGCCCACGGCACTGCGATATGGGACTCCGATTCTACAGCCTGCCCTGCTTCGGCGAGGACCCTAAGCTCCCGTAGTGCCTTGGGCTGCGATATGTGAGGGCCGCAGTTGTCCAGGGTCGCGCAGGGTAGAATCGTCAGGCCGTAGTGGAGGTCGACATCGCCAGGGCTGGTCGTGATTCCTCCTCTTGCGTCGCGAACGGTTTCCGCTTCGAGAAAGAACGGGAAATTGCGGTCGGACTTTGGGCTTTGTATCTGCATGACGTGTGTTGGCTTGGCTACCCGCAACACATCCAGCATGAGCCCTAGACCTGTCCTCTGCGTCCACCCCATCGTGTTGACAAGAATCGGCGCCTTGCTCGCATGCTCCCTCGCGGCATCGCACAGGTCACGGACAGCCTTCCCATACGCCTCTAGTATGAACTGTGGGCTTACGGCGCCTACGAGCTTGTGCGTATGGCTTGACGAGATGGTGTCGAGGTTTAGGGCGTAGGGTGGGCCGAGGAGAGGCTGCGTGAGGTGTGTGAGGGAGAGTGCGGTGGGGAGGGAGAGCTCCGGCTGCCCTGGGTCGAAGTCGAGACACGTTACACCGGTCTCTGGGGTGGCCGAGAGGAGGGTGTTGGCGAGGTACTTGAAGAAGGTGCTTTTCCCGACACTTTTCCCGCCGCAGATTATGACGTAAGGAACTGTGGGGGGGAGGGAGAGAGAGAAAATGTAATAGTTACCCTCCTACATAAAGAGAGAAAATGTAATAGTTACCCTCCTACATAAAGAGAGAAAATGTAATAGTTACCCTCCTACATAAAGAGAGAAAATGTAATAGTTACCCTCCTACATAAAGATAGAAAATGTAATAGTTACCCTCCTACATAAAGAGAGAAAATGTAATAGTTACCCTCCTACATAGAGAAAATGTAATAGTTACCCTCCTACATAAAGAGAGAAAATGTAATAGTTACCCTCCTACATAAAGAGAGAAAATGTAATAGTTACCCTCCTACATAAAGAGAGAAAATGTAATAGTTACCCTCCTACATAAAGAGAAAATATAATAGTTACCCTCCTACATAAAGAGAGAAAATGTATCACCTTATTTCGCACCATATAACGCGCACCCCAAACTTTAAGACAACAATTTTGGAAAAAAAAAAGTTCTTAAAATGCTCAGAAATATGTACGGTTAAAGAACACTGACGATGTACAGTTTCCGAAATCTATATATTTTTGGTGTAATCTTTACTGGTTGAATTGACAAGGGGCGTTGAGTTAAGCAATGAAAATGTAATAGTTACCCTCCTACATAAAGAGAGAAAATGTAATAGTTACCCTCCTACATAAAGAGAGAAAATGTAATAGTTACCCTCCTACATAAAGAGAGAAAATGTAATAGTTACCCTCCTACATAAAGAGAAAATGTGAGAAATACATCCCGTACATACTGATGATGCACGGCTTCTTCTTCTTTTTTTTTTTTTTTTACAACAAAGGAGGCAGCTCAAGGGCACACAAAAAAAGAAAACAATAATAAAAAAAAAAAAGCCCGATACTTGCTGCTCCTAAAAAAGAAACAAAAGAGGCGAAAGATATCATAATTAGCATATTATTCCCACCATCACTCGTGGACTATGACAGACAACTAGGCGAGACACAATTCACCCGGTTCTGGAGGCACGCGGCATGCAGCTGTTTGTTGCATGGGTGTGGTTGTGTGGTTTTCAAACAATGCAAATGGCGGCCGGGCTGGTGTTGCGAGAAATATCTCCTCGTACATACTGATCATGCACAGCTGATATCATAATTAGCAAACAACAAAATCCAAATTCCGCCTCACCTGATCCACACTTCAGCGTCTCCACCAGGGTCTGCGCCGCCTCCCTCCACTCCGGCGGAATACGGGTGACACGGTACTTGTTATAATCGTTCCGGGTGACCACCGAGGCACCGATAGAGTTCCAGGGCCTCTGTATCTTCAGGCAGCGGCCCAACACACCCCAGCCGGCACTCACCAGGAAGCTGACCCTTGGCGATGAGTGCCGGGAGACCTCGAGGATGACGGCACTGCTTGTCTGTTTTGGGGAGGGAGTAGAAGTTTTCATGGTGTTTTATTTCGGTCTTTCTGGTACATGCGCTTGTCTGTTTGCTTTGCGCTTAGTGTGGGTGTGTCGAGGAAGGATCTGGCTATGTTTGGACCTATGGCGTGTTTGGGTACATGTGTTTGTCTGGGAGTGAATTGGAAAAATGTTAAAAGTTTTTGTGATGTTTTTTGAGTCGGGATATTTTAGCTGATTTCTGTTTGTGGGGGAAGGGCGGAAGGGAGGGGGGTATTTGAGACAGCGTAAGGGAGAGCGTCAATCATAAGAGTGACGCAAAAAAGAGTATCTACGTAAATAATGAAAGAAAGAAATATAACAGAGAAAACAAGAGTATATTAGGTCATATTACAGACAAACAGACAGACAGACAGGTAAACAATAGATCACACATTAACACAGAAATAAGCAAACATAGACACACACAGACATACAGACAGATATAGACAGACAGACATAGACAGACAGACAGACAGACAGACTTAAGACAGCAAACAATACATCACACATTAACACAGAAATAAGCAAACATAGACACACACAGACATACAGACAGATATAGACAGACAGACATAGACAGACAGACAGACAGACATAAAGACAGAAAACAATAGATCGCACATTAACACAGAAATAAGCAAACAGACAGACACAGACAGCCAAAAGAGACAGACAGATATAAAGACATAGACAGACATAAAGACAGCAAACAATAGATCACACATTAACACAGAAATAAGCAAACATAGACAGACACAGACAGACAAAAAAGACAGACAGATGAACAAACTTGACAGATAGAACAAAAAATGAGGAAAGAGGAAGAAAGGGGATGAAGAGAGGAAGGATAATTGGGAAGGAAAATAAGGAATAAGGAAAAGAAGGAAAAGGGGAATGAAGGTGAGGGAAGGATGGATGGAGGAAAGAAAAAAAAAGAAATTAAGACTTAAACACACACACACACACACACACACACACACTTACTCTCTCATCTTATTTTCTTTCTTTCCTCTCTCTTTCCTTCCTTCCTTCTCTCTCTCTCACACACACACACACACACACACACACACACACATACACACACCTTTTCTCTCATCTTTTTTCTTTCCTTCCTTCCTTCTCACACACACACACACACACACACACACACACACACACACCTACCTTCTCCTTCACCCCTTCAAGCCACGTCACATCAACCCCAGCGAGCGACTCCTGCGTACCGTCAATCGTTCGCGCCTCAACTGCCGTTACGCCAAGAAGAGAAGCCGTCGGGAGGGAGTACATGACCTGACTCTCCCCCTGCCGCAGCTTATAACCGAGCACTTCCACCGTACCCAGCAGCGGGGTGACCCTAATACTCCCTTGTAGGTATAGGGTCGCGGACTGGTGCAGCGCTGCGATGACGGTCCCGCTCTCGGTTGTTGTGGTTGCGATGCATTCCCCGATGGTTAGTCTTTGGTTGACGTCGGGTGCTGCGTTTCGGTTGGCCTCGATTTCCCGTTTTTTGTTGTGTTTCGTTTCGTTTTTCCTCGGTTCTCGGTGTCGGCGCGAGAGTTTGACGTCGCTGGTGAGGTCGGAGTTGCTCTCAAGGTTCGGACTCCCAAGCTTTTTTTTCTCCTTCCTCTTCGGGGCCCGTAGAACCTCCGAGTCGCTGCTGATCTCATTAACTTCCTTGGGGTATTTGTTGATGGAACGGTTCTTCTTGTCCTTCTTTCTGCGTTCCGAGTCACTGCTGCGCTCGGTGACTTTCCTCAGGTTCTCGGTGAAGGCCCTCATGTCCTGCTCCTTCATCTTGACCCCCCACGGCATCTCCGAGTCACTGCTGGGGTCGATCACCTCCACACAGTCCGAGTCGAAAGGTCCATCTCCGTCCCTCGCTCTCGGAAACAGTTCCAAGTCGCTGCTGTTCTCCGATATGTCCGCAAAGATGGTATCTGGTAGTCTATCCACGTTCCTCTTTCTCCTCCCTCCGTTTTTTCCTTTTCTCCCGCCCTGGTCACTCTTCCATCCCTTTTCCGTCGCACCGCAGTCATACAAGTGGTCAAATTGATGCTTTCCGCCACCCCAAAGCTCAATTTCACTGCTGTAGCTACTGTCATTCTGCTCCTCGGTCTTACTACCAGTGTTTACGTACTCGGTAGTCTCGGTTAAGCTCTCTGGGTTGACGCTGGGCCGCACCTCCTGCTCTGGTACGCTTGTCTCGGTGTTTACGTAAAGTATCGGCAAGCTTGAGGCGACGGTGAGAGGTGTGTCATTCTCGCCCTTGTCGTCTGATTCCCCATCGCTTTTGCTTCGATTCTGTGCTTTGCCGCGGTTTCTATTCCTCTTCTTCCTCGTCTTCTTCGTGCCTGTCGTCGTGCTGGTGTTGGTGTCTGCCGTGTCCATATGTCGCTTCTTGGCAGCAGGCGACTTGGGTTCGGTTGTTTTTTTCCTTAGAGTGTTCAAAAGATAATTAGTAACTGTGATTTAAGTATATTACGACTAAGCATAATTGCCATTTAACCCAGTAGCAGCGGGGATCATGTTTCTTAATGGTCCCCCTAAGCGAGAATAATGAGAAAAAATCACCCCTCACACAAACCATTTCATAATATATATCAAAGCATTTGTGATCAGATTATGTATCATCTATTTTTTGGGGTTTATATCATGGCACAAATTTGGCCCGTCGCAGCTACACAGTAAAGCCACAAATTTGGCCCGTCGCTGCTACACAGTAAAGCCACAAATTTGTCCCGTCGCTGCTACACAGTAAAGCCACAAATTTGGCCCGTCGCAGCTACACAGTAAAGCCACAAATTTGGCCCATCGCTGCTACTGGGTTAATATGTACGGTAACCTAATTTAGATTTCACAAGAGGTTCAAACAAGCAATATTCTTATACGATATATTATTCTGTTCAAAGAATAGTAATTAACTTTGGAATTTATCAGTATTTAGAACACTCCACATTAGTGCTCATGAAGACTTATGTGAGGTAAATAAAATCCTGTATTGGCTCACCTCTTGGCACCGCTGTCCTTGGGGGCGGATGCAGTGAACTTGTCAATTTTCTTCTGTATCAGCTGAAGAGAAAACATGTCTGCCTCCTTCTAGCCTTCCAATATCTTAAAAATAGTAAATAACGTGCTGCGTAAACATAAATTAATCTATAACTCTGAAACGTGTAATTTGCAAAAGAAACAGATATCAGAGTGACGAAAAGCAAGTTAAAATATATATAAAATAACTGTGTCAACCCTTGAAGTGAGTTGGGTGTGAT
The DNA here is from genome assembly GCF_024679095.1 of Eriocheir sinensis. Taxonomy (NCBI): domain Eukaryota; kingdom Metazoa; phylum Arthropoda; class Malacostraca; order Decapoda; family Varunidae; genus Eriocheir; species Eriocheir sinensis. The sequence continues at coordinate 1,897,373 of NC_066558.1, forward strand.
TCTAGAGTAAAACCTAACCTAACCTAACAAATAACAGCCCTCATCCCTACCCAGTCAAATGGTAAAATAATGATAAGAAAATTAGCAATGGAAACAGATATCAGAGTGACGAAAAGCAAGTTAAAATATATAAAAACAACTGTGTCCATCCCTGAAGTGAGTTGGGTGTGATTCTAGAGTGAAACCTAACCTAACCTAACAAATAACAGCCCTCATCCCTACCCAGTCAAATGGTAAAATAATGATAAGAAAATTAGCAATGGAAACAGATATCAGAGTGACGAAAAGCAAGTTAAAATATATAAAAACAACTGTGTCCATCCCTGAAGTGAGTTGGGTGTGATTCTAGAGTAAAACCTAACCTAACCTAACAAATAACAGCCCAATTAAAAGGTATAATAATGATAAGAAAATTAGCAATGGAAACAGATATCAGAGTGACGAAAAGCAAGTTAAAATATATAAAAAACAACTGTGTCAACCCCTGAAGTGAGGTGGGTGTGATTCTAGAGTAAAACCCAACCTAACCTAACCTAACCCAATATATAGCAGCCCTCCTTAACCCATCAAAAAGCTAAATAATAATAAGAAAACTGTAAGCAATAACTGTGTGGCAAACTAATCAGCTTACGTAAGTAGATAAATAAATAAATAAAAATCTACACAATAACACCCATTCCTACCCCTTTGCAAGATACAATAAGGGGGGGAGGGGGTGATCATCTACTGCTGTGTATTATGTGTTATTTTTCACCACAGAAAACCAGAATAACAAAACAATATATATCTAATATTACCCAAAACAACGTAAAAACTGATATTTCCTCTGGTTTTCGTTAATAATTCACTATGTCTTTTATAAGGTTTCCAGTGCATAAAGTTACCTTAGTTCATATTGTAATTATTACCAAGCGGAGAATATTGAGTGCTTACCTCCCTCCACGCCTCCCTTTCACTTGTAATTAGTAAATAAAATAAATTCCTAGAAACGTGGCCAAATTCTTGATCTTGATCTTGATCTTGATCTTGATGTCACAGGTGGCTCGGGATTTCTCCCCAGCCAGGCCTTTATATCGGCAGCTCCTGTGAAAAGAAAACAAAACATGCGGGAAGTCTATGTTCTCGGGGCAAGATATCATTCTCTACATCTTTCACGCCACATGCCCTCCAAGAACTCTTTCACTGCCTCAATCACTCGTCCACTCGTCTCTCCACTGAGCCCCAGCAGCAGCACCATCCACTCCCTTCCAGTCCTCCCGTTTACATCACGTCCCATCTCGCTCAAAAACACATGCATCATCTTCGTTCTCTCCCTGTCATACTTCTTGCATTCCAGCACTACATGCTGCACAGTCTCGTCCACACCCCTGTCACACATCTGGCATACTTTGCTGCGGGACTCAGACCATCTATAGTTCCTTGCATTCACATCCAGACACTGCGCTCTAGCACGGAAAAGATCACCTCCCAGGCTTCCCTCATACCACACCTCACACTTTGGGGCCTCTTTCTCCCTATACCAGTCGAGAGTTTCCTTTCTTTCCATCTCATTCTTCCACTTGCTCAATCCCTCATCTTTAACTGCCATATCTATCACATTCTTCCACTTTCTTACATCCTCAAACCCCTCTCCATTTCTGTTTGTTATTCTCCATTCAAACACATTCTGTCTATCTTCAAAGGGTCGGTACACCCACCTACTTAGCATAACATTCTTGTCTATCATTCCCCACATTTATTCGCCCATTTGCCATCTCTTATACTCCACAAGTATACTTTCCTTGCTAATCTTGCATCCTCCATTTGTTCCAGTCTCACTTTATATCTCAAGGTTGCCTTTACTAGTCTTTCCCTAAACGTGCTCCATCCCATGTCCCCCCTAAGAGCCTCTACTGCTGCATACCTTGGTGCATTCAGTGCCATTCTTGCTACCTATTCTGCCCCACTTCCAATTTTCTATCTCACTGTCATTCTATGTCATCACATCCATTCCATACATAAGGCTCGGGACAGCCACACTCTTCCAAACCTCACGGATGACATCATACTTGCTCGCTCTCATCCTCGCTGCACTCCCTAAACGGCCTACCCACTGGTTTGCCATACTTATCTTTACATTCTTGGCCCTGCCGCATCCATTTACCTCCATCCACACCCCTAGATACTTGTATTCTTCCGTCTGTTCCAACTCATCCCTTCCAGTCTCCAAGTTGTTTCTCTCTCATCCTCTGACCTATTCACTATCATTACTTTGCTCTTCTCACTACTGAACCTAACCCCAAAATCCTTCCATAACCCCTACCACATCTAGGAGACTCTGTAGTTCTTCAGCAGACTCACTCATAACCACCACATCATCCGCATACAACAACACACATACTTTATCCTCTCCAATTCTCACTCCTGCATTCATTCTCCTCATTCTGACTGCTAATTCCTCTGTGAAAAGACTAAATAATGTTGGTGATAATATACAGCCTTGTCTCACTCCTCTTTCACTCTTCACCCAACCTGTCTCTAGATCACCTAGTCTATACTTTGCTCTTGTACCTACATACATACTTCTAATTATGTTAACAATCTTATCACTCAGCCCAACTTTTTCAAGCACTCTGCATAACACATCTCTATTCACCCTGTCATAAGCTTTCTCTATATCTAGGAAGCCTAAGTACAGTTTCCCTCCCTCTCTCTTTTTCCTTTCAATCAGCTCATTTACAACAAACATATTATCTTCTGCTCACAGGAAGTGCACTCATGGTCTTGTGATAAGTGGGAATGTCTCAAAGATGTCTATTTTAGCGCCATACAAACAATTAATGGCACTAATAATAAGGAAAAAAAACACAAAAAGACGTCATTTAAGTTGTCTGATGCTCTAAAACCCATATATATAGTATTTTTTATTTTAGTGCCGTTAGAATATCTGATCCAAAACATAAACAACCTCTCATCAGCATCATTGTCATCATCAGCCTTCAGCATCCTTTGCCAGGCTCAGCACCAAGTCAGCATGAGTCACACATACGATCAGTAATATAACTAACACTGATGAATGATAAAATAAGGCATGATACCAAAACAATGTCCATTCAGCATCATCAACATTAGGACTCAGCCCACCTCAGCCTCAGCATCGAGTCAGCATGAGTCATACAAGCGATGAATAATATAAATAACACTAATAAACAACAAGTAAGGCGTAATATGAGCTTTTTGATGCTCTAAAATACTCAGACTTACTTCCTATATTTGTGTGCCGTAAAAATGCATGACTCGCACCAAAACAACGTTCACGCGGCATCATCGTCATCATCAGTACTAACGTTGCTAGATTGTCGTACTCAGCCTCCCATGTTTGCCGATTTCCGACCCCAAAACTGCCTCCCCGACCACAAATAACTGCCTTCATATATATTTATCGTTAAAATGGTTAATTGTTGGTGTTTTTTGGCAATAGCTATGGCTCAGAAACCGGTAAATACGAGGCTCTGAGTACGATAATCTAGCACGGGTGATCAAGACAGCACTCAGCACGCTCCTCGTCCTCTGCCTCAGCACCGTCCTCCTCGGCCTCAGCACCGAGTCAGCATGATCCCCGACGTGGACATCTTCGTGGGGAACTACACGATAATAGACCAGGAGGTGTTTGAGCTCTGGGTGCAGGGATACTCAGGTGAGAAGAGGGATGGAGGGAGAGAGCGGATTTTAATTACGTTTTACCATGACGTGACAACCAGGTAGAAATTTAGACACGCGATTACTTGATTACTTGATTACTTTCCTGACAGGTGTTAATTGATTTTGTGCACCTGTCACATGGTTGAATAATTGTAAGCTTTAGGATAGGGAGAGAAGTAGGGTGGAGAGGGAGATTAAAAGAGAAGTGGAGAGGGAGATTAAAAGAGAAGTGGAGAGGGAGATTAAAAGAGAAGTGGAGAGGGAGATTAAAAGAGAAGTGGAGAGGGAGATTAAAAGAGAAGTGGAGAGGGAGATTAAAAGAGAAGTGGAGAGGGAGATTAAAAGAGAAGTGGAGAGGGAGATTAAAAGAGAAGTGGAGAGGGAGATTAAAAGAGAAGTGGAGAGGGAGATTAAAAGAGAAGTGGAGAGGGAGATTAAAAGAGAAGTGGAGAGGGAGATTAAAAGAGAAGTGGAGAGGGAGATTAAAGAGAAGTGGAGGAGATTAAAAGAAGTGGAGAGGGAGATTAAAGAGAAGTGGAGAGGAGATTAAAGAGAAGTGGAGAGGAGATTAAAGAGAAGTGGAGAGGAGATTAAAGAGAAGTGGAGGGAGATTAAGAGAAGTGGAGGAGATTAAAAGAGAAGTGGAGAGGGAGATTAAAAGAGAAGTGGAGAGGGAGATTAAAAGAGAAGTGGAGGAGATTAAAGAGAAGTGGAGAGGAGATTAAAGAGAAGTGGAGGGAGTATTAAAGAGAAGTGGAGAGGGAGATTAAAAGAGAAGTGGAGAGGGAGATTAAAAGAGAAGTGGAGAGGGAGATTAAAAGAGAAGTGGAGAGGGAGATTAAAAGAGAAGTGGAGAGGGAGATTAAAAGAGAAGTGGAGAGGGAGATTAAAAAGAAGTGGAGAGGAGATTAAAAGAAGTGGAGGAGATTAAAAGAGAAGTGGAGGGAGATTAAAGAGAAGTGGAGGGAGATTAAAGAGAAGTGGAGAGGAGATTAAAGAGAAGTGGAGGGAGATTAAAGAAGTGGAGGAGATTAAAAGAAGTGGAGAGGAGATTAAAAGAGAAGTGGAGAGGAGATTAAAAGAGAAGTGGAGGGAGATTAAAGAGAAGTGGAGAGGAGATTAAGAGAAGTGGAGGGAGATTAAAAGAGAAGTGGAGAGGAGATTAAAAGAGAAGTGGAGAGGAGATTAAAAGAAGTGGAGAGGAGATTAAAAGAGAAGTGGAGAGGGAGATTAAAGAGAAGTGGAGAGGGAGATTAAAAGAGAAGTGGAGAGGGAGATTAAGAGAAGTGGAGGAGATTAAAGAGAAGTGGAGAGGAGATTAAAAGAGAAGTGGAGAGGAGATTAAGAGAAGTGGAGGAGATTAAAAGAGAAGTGGAGAGGGAGATTAAAAGAGAAGTGGAGAGGGAGATTAAAAGAGAAGTGGAGAGGGAGATTAAAAGAGAAGTGGAGAGGGAGATTAAAAGAGAAGTGGAGAGGGAGATTAAAAGAGAAGTGGAGAGGGAGATTAAAAGAGAAGTGGAGGGAGATTAAAGAGAAGTGGAGGGAGATTGAATAGAAGTGGAGAGGGAGATTAAAAGAGAAGTGGAGAGGGAGATTAAAAGAGAAGTGGAGAGGGAGATTAAAAGAGAAGTGGAGAGGGAGATTAAAAGAGAAGTGGAGAGGGAGATTAAAAGAGAAGTGGAGTGGAAGAGAAAAACCGATGTTCCTCCACCACCATCTTCACTCAGGTGCTTGACATATCTTTTCCTTATTGATCTCAGTCTGCTCTTCAACATATCATGGCTCTGTTGCGTATTATTTTTACAGAAATTGATAATATATAATGCAGAAATTAATGATACTTACAGGAGGTCTTCTGTAAGTACTATTGGTTTCGTATTATTCATTTCTGCAATAATACCTTTTTCGTTATTTAAAATACCGGAGTGAAGACTGGATACTCACCTTGTTTTATTTTTCACATGTTTCCTTTGAGCTGTTTCCATTACTCTACAAAGAATAAATACTCCTTGTCATTATGCTAGATTTAAATAACTTGAGACCTTATTGTAATCCATTTTCTTGTGCATAGCGAGAGCTGGGAAATCGGATTGATGTTGTTGAAAGTCTGAAAATTTACCTTCTTTTGTTTTTTATCTTCTCCTTTGCGCTACTTCCGTTACTGTAAAAAATAACACTGATAACCTCCCATCCCCCAGTGGTAGAGTGCGTGTCTGTTCTCCAGCAGCGAGGGGAGCTAGAGGTATGGGGTGCGGCGCAGGACCTGTTAGCCTCAGACACTGGGGACCATTACCGCACCTTTGGCATGCTGGAGAAGTTACTGTTGACGCCTACCAAGCTGGCCGAGGAGTGGACCTTCCAGTTGGAGCCGGCTATCCAGCGCTTGGTGATTGAGAAGTGAGGCTGTGGTGGTGGTTGTTTTGTGGGTGCTATTCTGTAGTATTAAGTTATATGTTAGCCTGTATTTTCTTGTTATTTTTTTTTTCTTCATTTTCTTCTTTGTTTTCTTATTATTGTTTTTTTCTCTTCTGTTTTCTTCATTTTCTTCATTTATTTATTTTTCTTCTTTGTCTTCTTCTTCATCTTTTCCATTTATCTCTCATGTATTTTCTGATGTAGTTTCTTATCCCATTCCGTCATTCAATCTCCGTCTCTCCAGGTATTACGAGTTTGACGATATCGTAATCCGCGAGATCATCGGCAAGAAGCTGTCGGGCCGCACCAGGAAGGACTTGGACGATGTGGCGGAGAAGACGGGTGTGCTGCTGCGGTCGTGTCGGTAAGTCATCACCTACACCCTCTTCTCCTTCTTTATCATCTCTATCTGAATATATTACCGTAGTGACCCATAACACACACCATTTTCTTTCTCGTTTTCTCCACCTTCATTTCTTCAGTCTCCCCTTAACTCACCACGTTTTCTTTCTCTTCTCTCACTCTCAGCACACACTATTCTATTTCTTTTATTGCACATATTCGATACACATAAATTTCTCTTGTTAAGCAGTCACTATATTACCCCTGTCTTTTTTTCTGTCTATGTCTTTATCACAGTTTCCGAACTTTTCCTTCTTCTTCTTCTTCCTTTCCTTCTTTATCTTCTCTATCTATCTATCTATCTACTTCTTTATGACACTATCTATCTCTCTCTCCCTCATTTCTTTTATCTATTTCTGTACCTTTGTTTTCATTCTTCTTTTTCTTCTTCATCTTCTTCTTCATCTTCTTCTTCTACAAATAACAACAGCAACACCTTGACACATCCAGACCCCAGGTGAACTAATTAAGACCTCATTAACACCTGTGGTTTAAAAATGCTTAACTAATTGATTACCTGACCTCGTTATTAGTGTTCGTTAAGCTTGTTTCTGATTTTTCTTTTTTGTACCGAGTGAGTTTGTTCCTTTTTTTGCTCGTCTTGTTTTGTTTGTCGGTCTCCTTCTTCTGTCCTCAAACTCCTCCTCTTCTTATATAACGTAGCAACAAATTCCACTTTTACGTATATTTTCTGCTGTTTTTTTCTATTAATATCCAGAATAAAATCAAACTAACCTATTGAAACTCATAACAAGTCAACAGAAAATAAAAACATACAATCATCAACATCAGCAGCTTCTCATATGGTACCAGTTAACAGTCAACATCAATCTATTTATCTACTTATCTATCTACTTATTCATTTGTTTATTTATTTTATTTCCAGGCGTCAGTTCGATAATGTTAAGCGGATCTTCAAACTGGTGGACGAGATGACGGGATCGGTCGTGGCTAACATACAGTCGGCCTTCCTGCTCCCCCTACCCCTGGCTAAGTAAGTCCAGTAGTAGTAGTGGTAGTAGTAGTAGTAGTAGTAGTAGTAGAAGTAATGGAGAACTAGTGCAAAGGTTAACCAGGCATTGAAATTTATGAATGAAAACACGGCAAAATAATAATAATAATAATAATAATAATAATAATAATAATAATAATCTTTTTTCATCATTAAACATCCTTATATTTTTTTGGGGGGGTCTGGTTAAGGTGAAAAGGTTAACCAGGCATTGAAATTTATGAATGAAAGCACGGCAAAATAATAATAATAATAATAATAAACTTTTTTCATCATTAAACATCCTTATAGTCTTTTTTTGGGGTGACTGTGACATTTTTCGCATTCAATTAACAACCAAAATTTTAATACTAACATCACCACCACCAACGACAACAAAACAACATCAACAATCTCCTCACAATCGCAGAAAATACGCGGCGATCGTCTTCATCATAAACAACCGCTTCGAGACCAGCAAACGGAAGCTCAACTACCTCACCTTCGAAGACTTCTCGGTGTGCGCGTCGCTGATGATGTCGAGCTGGACCACTGCAAGCCCCCTCGCTCCCACTGCCGCCCCGGACATGAGGGACGACACCGACTTCGACCGAGACTTCCTCATCGAGCTCCGGGATTTTAAGCTCCTCATCGACCGGGAGAAGGAGCACAGGAAGTAGGTGGCGGTTTGGTTTTTTGGTTGTTTTTGGTTTCGGTTGTGTAGGTGAAGTTTTTTGAGGTTTTGATTTATTTTTTCTTCGTATGTCAATATTTTTTTTTTAATTTCCTGTTTTTTTGTTTTTTTTTTTTTTTTTTAAAGGAATTTGAAGTGCGTTGATATTTTTCTTATTTTCTTATATTTGTCTTTCAGCTTTTTGTCTTTTTTTGAAGGTGTTGATTTTATTTTCATTTATTTTACTTTATTTTATTTTATTTTATTTTCTGTCTTGCTGGTAAAGGGTTTCGAAGGTTCAGATTTTTGTTTTTGTTTTTGTTTTCGCGTTTTGTTGTAAAAATTAGGAAGGTGTCAATATAACTTTTCTCTAACTTCTTTTGTCTTCGCATATCACATGAATTAAATCGATTTTCTTTACCTGTCGATACATTTTCTTTCCTTGTCTTGTTCTCACCGCCACCTCCACCACCACAGCGTCACCCTAAGTCACCTACGAGGCAAGATCCCTGACCGCATGTGCTCCGAGGTCGAAAGCAACTTCAAAACATACTCGCGAGGGATCATAAACATCGGCTGCTCCCTCAACAACTCGCGTGACCTCCGGGACTTCTTCGTGGACGCGGTGGAGCGAGTCGTGGAGCCGTGTCGCCAGGCTCGGTGGAGGGCGCCGGAGCTGGAGATCTTTCTGAAGGTGTATGCTGAGGCTGGATCCGCCCTCGACATTATGGCGAGGTAGGATTGAACTGTTTATATTTGTCAATGTTTTTCTTCTCAACTCTCTCTCTTTATTAATCTTTTTCCTACACCGCCTTCTACTTCTGGTTTTGCTTTCGACATTTTGGCAAGGTAGGATTGAACTGTTTCTGTTTGTCAATGTTTTTCTTCTCAACTCTCTCTCTTTATTAATCTTTTTCCTACACTGCCTTCTACTTCTGGTTTTGCTTTCGACATTTTGGCAAGGTAGGATTGAACTGTTTCTGTTTGTCAATGTATTTTCTTCTTTTCTCCTCTCTTTATTTATCTTCCTTCCTTCTACTTCTGGTTCAGCTTTCGATCTTACGGCAAGGCACGTTAGCTTCGGAAGAATGGCGAGAAGGTTGTTTGTTGATATTTTTCTGGTGATGTAATTTCTTTAATGTTTTCTGTATGTTCTATTTTTTTTTCTTATTTCTTCTTCCGGTTCTGCTTTCGACGTCATTGCAAGGTGCGTAGAGCTCTTGGAGGCACTGCTGTTAGTTAATATTTTTCAGCTGATGTGAACTTCTACATTGCATTTGTTTTCTTTCTTTGTTTTTCTTTCTTTCTCCTTTTTCTTTTTCTACTTTGGTACGTTCCAGAAAATTTCTCATGTCCGTCGTTCCTGCACGAGTTTGTATTAAGGTTCAAGCACTATGCATATCTGAAGGTAGTCCAGTTTCCAACAATCATTTCATAAGGTTCCTCTAATTTGCTTCTTATTATTCTATCTCTCTCTCAATCTGTCTCCTTTTAGCGGAAGACTGTTTTAAAATGAATGCATGCAGAGTCTAGCTTTGTGATGTGCCTGTGCGTGGGGAGCATATGTGTCACTCTATTGCGGATATATCTATGTATTATTCTATATCTCTACCTCTGTGTTTACATATAGAAGAAGAGCATATGTGTCACTCTATTGTGGATATATCTATGTATTATTCTATATCTCTACCTCTGTGTTTACATATAGAAGAAGAGCATATGTGTCACTCTATTGTGGATATATCTATGTGTGTGTGTGTGTGTGTTGACTGTGGAGCTGAGCCGATGAATGCATATCTCTACCACGCACTCTAATCTTCATTGCACAACTGTTTATATATATTTCTCCTTCAAGTTATATATTCTAAATTCTTGGCATTTCTCTACGAAGCACGCTCATCTTCATTGCACAACTGTTTATATATATTTCTCCTTCAAGTTATATATTCTAAATTCTTGGCATTTCTCTACGAAGCACGCTTATCTTCATTGCACAGCTGTTTATATATAATTCTCCTTCAAGTTATATATTCAAAATTCTTGGCATTTCTCTACTAAGCACTCTAATCTTCATTGCACAACTGTTTATATATATATTTCTCCTTAAGTTATATATTCTAAATTCTTGGCATTTCTCTACTAAGCACTCTAATCTCCATTGCACAACTGTTTATATATATTTCTCCTTAAGTTATATATTCTAAATTCTTGGCATTTCTCTACGAAGCATGCTCATCTTCATTGCACAACTGTTTATATATATTTCTCCTTCACGTTATATATTCTAAATTCTTGATGTTTTATACAGTTATGCATTTTATTTTGCACTTTTTAAGGTTAGGAGAAAACTGGAGTGCTTTAGAGTAGAAAAAACAATAGACTGGGAATTAGGAAAGCAGAGTGGAATAGATTTGAGATAGAAGGAGGGGATCATATTTCTTAATGGTCCCTCTAAGCAAGAATACAGAGACAAAATCATCACTCATGCAAACCATTTCATAATATATATCAACGCATTTGTGATCAGATTATGCGTCATCTATTTTTTGGGGGTTTATATCATGGCAGAAATTTGTCCTGTCGCTGCTACACGGTAAAGCCACAAATTTGTCCCATCGCGGCTACCAGGTTAAATTACCCATCCCCCAATTAACATAAGCCTATTCTCACAAGCTCCTTAATAATGAGACAGTATACTTGACAAAATGCTGTCAGTATAGGCCTATTTAGCCTTTTTCTCACATTACACAGGGCACCACTAAATTACCCCAGTCCAGCCTTGTTATGCAGGTAAAGAAATAACATGGAACTATTCTCACAACTTCCTTTCCCTTCTCCTATAATTCCTTCCCCTTATGTCTCTCTCCGGCATATGACCACAGATGTTGCGCCGACTAAATGAAACTTTCCAACTTTTCTTTATTCACTCAAACGATCTTTTCATGTCTCCCTAACACACCCACAGTAACATAAATCAATTCCCTAAAAGTTATCTCAATCCTTCAACTTTTCCCTCAGTTTCCCATTCTTGCATCCATTTTCTATCACTCTCAGCAAGGCAGCTTTTAAAATTGACTCCTTACTCTCCCTCACAAGCCCACAATAACAAAAACCAATTCCCCATCAAGATATCACATGCATTCAACTTTTCCCTCAGTTTCCCATTCTTGCATCCATTTTCTCTCACTCTCGGCAAGGCAGCTTTTAAAATTAACTCCCTGCTCTCCTTCACAATCCCACAATAACAAAAACCAATTCCCCATCAAGATATCACATGCATTCAACTTTTACCTCAGTTTCCCATTCCTTCGTCCATTTTCTCTCACTCCCGGCAAGGCATCTTTTAAAACTGACTCCCTGCTCTCCTTCACAAACCCTCAATAACAAAAACCAATTCCCCATCAAGATCCCACATTCGCTCAACTTTTCCCTCAATTTCCGATCCCTCCGTCCATTTTTCCTACTTCCGGCAAGACAGCTTTAAATTTAACCCTCCGCACCCTTTTTGTCATAGCCTAGTCGCTCTCCCCTGTCTTATACTAACCCCAGGCTGTTTGTGATTGGCTGCCCACCTGAGAGCCTGTCCCTGATTGGCCCAGCATATACCAGCCTGTCAATAGGTGCATGTTGATTGGCTGTATTAACATTCTATTCTGCTTATTTGGGTCCCTGATGTCCCCTTTTTAAATATCTGAGTGTAAAACGGTTAAAAGTTACCCCTTATTCCTAAAACGATCCCCCAGTATTTCTTCCCTTGCTTGCCCAGACCCCAGTACACCTCCCCAAGCTAAGTGCCCTTTCCCTACCCTTCCCCAGAGGTGCTGTGATAGCCTCTGTAAACAGCCTATAGTGATCCCCTTTCGCCTGGTGCTAAGCTGGGATACCTCTTAGCTAGGCTCTCTTCCGGGGCTAAGGTTAATCTCCTCTCTATCCTTTTATATGCATTAACTCAGGATATAGTTGATGATTCCCACCTCTGTGAACCGCCTATAGTGACCCCCTTTCGCCTGGTGCTAAACTTGGGTATCTCTTAGCTAGGGTTTGTGCCGGGGCTGTGGTTAATCTCCTCTATATCCTTTTATATGCATTAACTCAGGATTTATTTGATGATTCCCGCTTCTGTGAACCCCCTATAGTGACCCCCTTTCGCCTGGTGCTAAACTTGGGTATCTCTTAGCTAGGGTTTGTGCCGGGGCTGTGGTTAATCTGCTCTCTATCCTTCTATATGCATTAATTCAAGATATGTTTGATGATTCCTGCTTCCGTGTCGATATCTGTGGCTTACTTGCATATATACGGTAAAGTGAGAGTTATTTTGTGATAGCCTAATGCTGTATATTTAGTTTTGGCGGCTGTACGTGACTGCATGTCGTGTGATCTGGCATTTAACTCTTTTTCTCATTCTGTCGTCCTGCTCCTTCCACTCCCAACCCAAGAAAACACAGAGGAAAAAGGTGAGGACAGCACTGAGGGACGGGGAGAGAGAGAGAGAGGGGGGCGCCTTAAGCTGTATAGGTCAGGACAGCACGGTAAAACTCTAGCCTTGCACCCCACACTGGCACCCCGTAACACACTTAGCCTTGCATGCGGAGTGGACCAGTTCTATACAGGCACGCACTCACACCACTCCATAAAAGACAGGTTGAGTGGAGGTCGGCTTTTCACGAGGGAAGAAAAACACGAAATTGACTAACTGACGAATTTTGGCTACTCCTTAATTTTGTGGGAGCGGCGAGTAGCGGGCTTTTCTGTTTTTGTGCCCTTTTTGTTGCCCTTTTTGTTGCCCTTGAGCCGTTTCCTTTGATGTCTAAAAAAAAATATAAAAATAGTTAGTCTTCCCTCGTCATCCGTTCCGAGTGTGTCCGTGCTCCTGGGCATCTGCGGCACGGTAAGACAGCACCTCCAGCACCTCCCCTCACCTAGGGCCGCATTTACAGTCACGGTTTGTTTTGATCGTTACCAATGGCGGCGATCGACGCTATAATTTTCCACGTGAAACTGGCCTTTGGGGTAGTGGAGGCTGCAGAGGAAACGAGAGCTGTTGAGAATGTGTGGTAAGGTGCGGGGCTAGGCTAACCCCACAGCTGCCACTACCCCATCGCCCAGTTTTGGTAACGATCAAAATAGAGTGACTGAAAATGGCCCTTAGTCCCTGTGTGTGAATGGTGACATGTGGCCCTCTGGTAAATGACACAAGGACATTATCAGGGCCAAACCCTCCCTTGCACTTTTCCCAGATGTTTTAAAAGTCATATTAGCGTTGATCAACAGTTCCGTGGGTAGACTGGCTGTCTCCCTCTATGCCTGGGATGGAGTTAGCTGGAAGTGTTGGAAAAAGTTATGTTCAGAAAAATCAGTGAAACCAAATGACCACGCCTTGAAAAATGTGTTTAAATAAATCAATCACCCGCAGTACTGTTGATGGAGACTGATAGGATGTTTGATAAATAGGTTGGCTGTCTCCCTCTATGCCTGGGATGGAGTTAGCTGGAAGTGTTGGAAAAAGATATGTTAAGAAAACTCAGCGAAACCAGATGACCACGCCTTGAAAAATGTGTCGAAATAGATAAGTCACCCACGGAACTGTTGATGACGTTTGGAAAATCAGACGTTTGTTACTGAATCATGTTGGAGTGTGTGTGTTGGGGTCCAGTGCGTTCAAAGATATCCCTCCCTCACACACACACACACACACACACACACACACACGCACTCATATACACACTCACAAGACAGCTTCATCAGGGTTTGTGTGTTACTGGATCATGTCAGAGTGTGTGTGTTGGGGTCCAGTGTGTTCAAAGATATCCCTCCCTCCCACACACACTCACACACACACACACACTCATATACACACTCACAAGACAGCTTCATCAGGGTTGGTTTGTTTCTGGATCATGTCAGAGTGTGTTGGGGTCCAGTGTGTTCAAAGGTATCCCTCCCTCACACACACACACACACACACACACACAAACACACACACACACACACACACGCACTCATATACACACTCACAAGACAGCTTCATCAGGGTTCGTGTGAGTGAGGCATATGATTAACTTTTTCTCCCAGCATAGTTTCTCCCTCCCCCTCTCCGGAAATTACATCAAATTCACACTCTTGTTGGCTAACCGGGAAAGACCGTTAACCTCTCTCCTCAGTAACAGTCACCTTATACACGAACTAATAGCCAGTGACCTGTAAATAGCTAACCTCCCCCTCCCAAAAAAAAATAATAATAATGAAAAATTGCGGAAAAAGAAGCAGATTTGAAAACGTTCGCCAAACTTGTAAGTAGATGTAAATAGCTTAATACATACACCAAAGAGTAATACTTAGATCATATTAAAGAGAAATTGATGGAGTTAAGTGCAGAGTGTAAATAAATTAATAACATTGAATAGAATAAAAAAATAAATAGATTAATAAATTGTAAATACATGAATAGATTGTAATTAAGCAAACAGTGCTTAGCTACATAAATAGACTTAGAGCTAGCTGATACCCTTTACAGAGAACCAATTTTAAAAGCCCTCGGTAACATTACAGAAAGATAAATATGGTAAGGAATGCATGAATGATTACATAGACAAAGACCCAAATAAAAGAACTGTAGAAAGGTCAGAAAAAGAAGTTGTTAAGCCTTCCAAAATTAGCACACATGACCTGGAAAGAGAGGCTATATAGACCTCCATAGACAAGTTATTTAGACCTCCACAGACAAGTTATTCAGCCCTCCACAGACAAGTTATTCACCCCTCCACAGACAAGTTATTCAGCCCTCCACAGACAAGTTATTTAGCCCTGCACAGACAAGTTATTTAGCCCTCCACAGACAAGTTATTTAGCCCTCCACAGACAAGTTATTCAGCCCTCCACAGACAAGTTATTTAGCCCTCCACAGACAAGTTATTCAGCCCTCCACAGACAAGTTATTTAGCCCTCCACAGACAAGTTATTTAGCCCTCCATAGACAAGTTATTTAGCCCTCCACAGACAAGTTATTTAGCCCTCCACAGACAAGTTATTTAGCCCTCCACAGACAAGTTATTTAGCCCTCCACAGACAAGTTATTTAGCCCTCCACAGACAAGTTATTTAGCCCTCCACAGACAAGTTATTCAGCCCTCCATAGACAAGTTATTCAGCCCTCCACAGACAAGTTATTCAGCCCTCCATAGACAAGTTATTTAGCCCTCCACAGACAAGTTATTCAGCCCTCCATAGACAAGTTATTTAGCCCTCCACAGACAAGTTATTTAGCCCTCCACAGACAAGTTATTTAGCCCTCCACAGACAAGTTATTCAGCCCTCCACAGACAAGTTATTCAGCCCTCCATAGACAAGTTATTCAGCCCTCCACAGACAAGTTATTTAGCCCTGCACAGACAAGTTATTTAGCCCTCCACAGACAAGTTATTCAGCCCTCCATAGACAAGTTATTCAGCCCTCCACAGACAAGTTATTCAGCCCTCCATAGACAAGTTATTCAGCCCTCCACAGACAAGTTATTCAGCCCTCCACAGACAAGTTATTTAGCCCTCCATAGACAAGTTATTTAGCCCTCCACAGACAAGTTATTCAGCCCTCCACAGACAAGTTATTTAACCCTCCACAGACAAGTTATTCAGCCCTCCACAGACAAGTTATTTAGCCCTCCACAGACAAGTTATTTAGCCCTCCACAGACAAGTTATTTAGCCCTCCACAGACAAGTTATTTAGCCCTCCACAGACAAGTTATTTAGCCCTCCACAGACAAGTTATTCAGCCCTCCACAGACAAGTTATTTAGCCCTCCACAGACAAGTTATTTAGCCCTCCACAGACAAGTTATTTAGCCCTCCACAGACAAGTTATTCAGCCCTCCACAGACAAGTTATTCAGCCCTCCACAGACAAGTTATTTAGCCCTCCACAGACAAGTTATTTAGCCCTCCACAGACAAGTTATTCAGCCCTCCAAAGACAAGTTATTTAGCCTTCGAAAATTAGCACACACGACCAGGAAAGAGAAAATGGAGATGGTCAAGGGAGGACTCTAGTAAAAATTGACGTATATATGAATTACTGAGAAAGACATATAGAAAGAAACCAGTAAATATTAAAACTTGGATATATGAATGCGTTAAAAAAAAGACAAAAAAATAAAAAATAAATTAAAATGAGGTACAATATAATCAATTTCCGCTCATTAAAAACACTAACGGAATTTTCTATCATTTATTTCCGCCTTGTAAAAAAATAAAATAAGGCCAATTAGAAGATAAATAATTAAAACAAGACAGTATAATGACAAAAAAATAAAAATAAATTAAAACGAGGTAAATATAATCAATTTCCGCTCATACAAAACACTAACGGAATTTTCTAACATTTATTTCCGCCTCATAAAAAAAAGCCAATTAGAAGACAAATAATTAAAACAAAACAGTATAGTGACAAAAAAAATAAAAATAAATTAAAACGAGGTAAATATAATCAATTTCCGCTCATACAAAACACTAACGGAACTTCCTACCGTTTATTTCCACCTCGTAAAAGAAAAATAAATAAAGCCAGTTAGAGGAGAAATAATCAAAACAAACCAGTACAAGAAAACACTAATTACTCCACCATTTCTCCCCCCTCCCCTCCCCCCCCCAACTCCACCTCCTCCGCCGCCACCCCCCCCCCATAGTGACCACTCGCTCCGCCTGACGTGGGAGCGCTACATGAACACGATGCGGGTGTGTGTGTCGCAGCTGTACCACTCGTGACGCCACGCCCCGCCCCTACGCCTCACTCGCACCGCCACCGTGCAGGAGAAGGTGGTGCTGCCGGCGACGGACTGACACACGCTGAACGACGGTACGTGTGTGTGTGGGGGGGTGGGGTGGGGGGGGGGTTAGGATGTGAAGGGAAGGGAGGAAACTTGAATGGAAGGGAAGGGAAAGGAAGGTGTGTGTGTGTGTGTGTGTGTGAGGAGGGTTGGGGATGTGAAGGGAAGGGAGGAAGCTTGAATGGAAGGGGATTGGAAGGGAAGGGAAAGAAGGTGAAGGGAAGGGAAGGGAAGGGAGGAAGCTTGAATGGAAGGGAAGGAAAGGGAAGGGAAGGGAAGGGAAAGGAAGGGAATTTAAGGGAAGGGAAAGAATGTGAAGTTAAGGAAAGGGAAGGGAAGGTAAGGGAAGGGAAAGGAAGGGAAGGGAAGGGAAGGGAAGGGAAAGGAAGTGAATTTAAGGGAAGGGAAAGAATGTGAAGTTAAGGAAAGGGAAGGGAAGGGAAGGGAAGTTAAGGAAAGAGATGAGGAAAGATGTGTGTGTGTGTGTGTGTGTGTGTGTTGTAAATACATAAAAATCACTCAATCAATCATTCACGCATGTATTTCAGCTAGTCAATTAAATATACCCCTCATAACTATCACCCACATATAGTGAAAGACAGTGTAGTTTTAAATACCAGTACTATGCATGTATATATAATTACCTAGTCCATTGTAGACCTTGTTCCTGCCTTTCCGTAGCGAGAGATAAGGTCATGATGCTTGTTATTGTCACCATACAGTGCCCAGAAGGTGCAGCCTCTTCGTAAGCAAGAATAAGGGCTCGGCCGCATCAGGTAAGCAGGTCAAGGCAGGAGTGTCGGAAAGTGAAGTTGTAATAGTCGTCATTGTATATGGTAGACGTGATATTCAACCCGTCCGCTGCGATTGTCAGGGATTTCGCCTTCACTGGTAGCCTGGTAACATACACTCCCAGGTCTTTCTCTGCCTCTGTGGTGGATAGTGGAGTGTTTCCCATGTGGTATTGGTGTGCTGGATATCCCCTCACTGGTAGCCTGGTAACATACACTCCCAGGTCTTTCTCTGCCTCTGTAGTGGATAGTGGAGTGTTTCCCATGTGGTATTGGTGTGCTGGATATCCCTTCACTGGTAGCCTGGTAACATACACTCCCAGGTCTTTCTCTGCCTCTGTAGTGGATAGTGGAGTGTTTCCCATGTGGTATTGGTGTGCTGGATATCCCTTCACTGGTAGCCTGGTAACACACACTCCCAGGTCTTTCTCTGCCTCTGTGGTGGATAGTGGAGTGTTTCCCATGTGGTATTGGTGTGCTGGATATCCCTTCACTGGTAGCCTGGTAACACACACTCCCAGGTCTTTCTCTGCCTCTGTGGTGGATAGTGGAGTGTTTCCCATGTGGTATTGGTGTGCTGGATATCCCTTCACTGGTAGCCTGGTAACATACACTCCCAGGTCTTTCTCTACCTCTGTGTTGGATAGTGGAGTGTTTCCCATGTGGTATTGGTGTGCTGGATATCCCTTCACTGGTAGCCTGGTAACATACACTCCCAGGTCTTTCTCTGCCTCTGTGGTGGATAGTGGAGTGTTTCCCATGTGGTATTGGTGTGCTGGATATCCCTTCACTGGTAGCCTGGTAACATACACTCCCAGGTCTTTCTCTGCCTCTGTGGTGGATAGTGGAGTGTTTCCCATGTGGTATTGGTGTGCTGGATATCCCTTCACTGGTAGCCTGGTAACATACACTCCCAGGTCTTTCTCTGCGTCTGTGGTGGATAGTGGAGTGTTTCCCATGTGGTATTGGTGTGCTGGACATCCCCTCCCAAGATGCAGGACTTTACATTTTTCTTCATTGAATTGTAGCAGACACTTTTTGGTCCACTCCTGTAGCTTGGTGATGTCTTCTTGTAGGAAATCCACAGCCAAGGGGCTAAAATCAAGATTGTTTATAGTGGAAAAATTAGTTAGTATATATCATTTATCAGTTATTTATTAGTTTCGTTCCATTTTGTCCCTTTTTGTTTTTACTGACGGAAAAGAAATGGTAGAAAAAATGAGTTAGATTTATTCACTTACTCATATCTTACCTACTCATATTCATTCCAGCGTTAATTTCCGCTGTCTTCCTCTCCCTCCAGCTCACCGGCAGTTAAGCCTAGACTAACATAATGCATCTGGCTGCTTGAGCGCCGACCGAGCTCACGCGTCTCGGCTCCAGCAAAGTCCGGGCTGCACCGACGGGTACCCTAGGCAACACAGTAAGTAGGTAGCCCCTGACGCCCTGTACCCCCTCGTCAGGACACCCCATAGCCGAGTCGGTCACCACACAGTCATTCACACCTTGGGGTCTTCGGTTCGTGTCCTGTGTTGGTCTCCGTGAGTCAGTGATCGCAGGCATGAGGCAAGGAACAAGACTTAAAGAATTGCGTCATTGTGAGAGAATAAACTTTGTCTGCGCTACCCAGTAAAATTTAAATAGGTTATGGAGAGAGAAAATTAAATAGTGGACTGTTTTTCGCGCCTGTGACTTTCCAGGTGACCGTATTTGCATTGTGTGTGAGGGAGGGCTGCGCAGGAAGGCTGTACAACACACTTAACTTAGTTCTGTCCACAGACTCACATCACAGACAAACTTGTGTTCCTGGAAAACATTGTAATTTGTTATGTTAAAAATATGTTTTGCAGGAACACTGTTTGTATGGGACATGAAAGGAAAGGGTTGTGTATTACTAACAAAACTTATTATATTGGGAAATTTATATCTACTAACAGGCTTAACCCAGTAGCAGCGATGGGCCAAATTTGTGGCTTTACCGTGTAGCAGCGACGGGCCAAATTTGTGGCTTTACCGTGTAGCAGCGATGGGCCAAATTTGTGGCTTTACCGTGTAGCAGCGACGGGCCAAATTTGCAAATCTGCAAGCCAGTGTTTACAGCCAGCCAAACAGGTGTACATAGTTGTGAATACAGGTGTTACTCGTTAACAGTGTAAATGGAGTCTGTTGAAACCTTGTTGGAGGGCAGAGTGTCAGCCGAGTGAACAGCAACTCTGTACTTGTTATTTCACCGAAGGTTGTTCAAATAAACGGAGTCTGTATTGTAAAACCCATCCATCGCCTTAAGTGTGTGTACATGGTTGTTACTTGAGTGTATATTGGATCGTATCATAAGACATTTCGCTGCTCAACAACACCTATTTGACAAGGCTTTCGTAGGAGTTGTGGGCATTTCCAGGGGTAGTTTTATGACCCTGGTGGTAGTGTGACCCTTCTCCTGCACCATGAACCTCAAGAAACAGCTATTTGACAAGGCTTTCGTAGGAGTTGTGGGCATTTCCAGGGGTAGTTTTATGACCCTGGTGGTAGAGTGACCCTTCTCCTGTACCGTGAACCTCAAGAAACAGCTATTTGACAAGGCTTTCGTAGGAGTTGTGGGCATTTCCAGGGGTAGTTTTATGACCCTGGTGGTAGTGTGACCCTTCTCCTGTACCGTGAACCTCAAGAAACAGCTATTTGACAAGGCTTTCATAGGAGTTGTGGGCATTTCCAGGGGTGGTAGAGTGACCCTTCTCCTGTACCGTGAACCTCAAGAAACACCTATTTGACAAGGCTTTCGTAGGAGTTGTGGGCATTTCCAGGGGTAGTTTTATGACCCTGGTGGTAGAGTGACCCTTCTCCTGTACCATGAACCTGACTGACCCATCTTTGGCCTTTAGAAACAGCTGATGTGAGAAGCGAAAGTCTTATGATACCAACCATTGTCTCCATCCCTGCTATGCCTGTACAGACTCGTGCCAAATGCAATGTTCACTGTGTACTCCTAAATGGATCAAAGGGTCGGCAAGAATTAAATGTGTCGAAATTCCATTATTTACACGACTACACAGGTTGGATGTAACACACACACACACACACACACACACTGTACACGGTTGACCTGTTTATGTATTTTGTTAACAAGCGGAACGGGTGTCATGGATATGTTTGTATGTATATATATATGTGTGTGTGGCTTTATTTAATAGTGTCCCATAAAACAGGACTATAACAGTGATGCTTTATATTATATTGGTGTAGTGAGAGTAGAGGTAGTAGTAGTAGTAGTAGTAGTAGTAGTAGTAGTAGTAGTAACAGTATAGTTTTCAAGCATTTCTTAACCATCCTTCACTTACTAATAATTTTCACATTCTTCAAAGACTACACTCACTGCCATCACACACCAAACATAAAATCTGTACATAACAACAACAACAAAACAGTATCGTGTCCACAACTCTGTCACCGATACCTGCCACCACTGCCCTTGCCGCTAAATAAAATGAGCTGTCAAGAGGAGGCTGATGTAGGGTATTCTGTGTCTAAGGTATCAAGGGGGAAAGAAGGTTCATGGCGTGGGGTGTTGTTCCTACCTCCCGTCAGCCCCTGCAAGCCGTAATGAGGTCTGAGCGACTGTGGAAATATATATAAACAATGTACAATGGGCTGTTTGTTTCTCATCCCTTCCCTTCAGTGACTATTAAAACTTTGACCTGCTAGTTTCCTTAGGCTAATCGTGTTTCTGGGCACCACATTATGAAAAGCAGAGAAGGTGAAAGACATAATACATTGGAGAGATACAAAAAAAGACATATAATTAGGATGTCCCTGTAAAATTAAGGCTTAGTTAAATCAAGGAATCTCACAACCATGACTAAAAATCCATTACTTTATTATATACACCTTTACAAAACTATTTCCTATGCCTATAAGTATCTCGTAACCCAAATTTCGCCTTTCATATAATGCAAAGGTGGGATAGATTTCATGAAGACAGGTATTAGCTGGATTAGTTTACCTTAGTGTAGTTTATAGAGAGTTTGGACAGGTATAGTTTATTTACAACCTTAGCTGTCCTCAGAGTTTCCTTTACTGTTTACCAAGGAGGCAGACTCTCAGAACACATAAGGAAATGGGATTGATTTCATGAAGACAGGTATTAGCTGGATTAGTTTACCTTGGTGTAGTTTATAGAGAGTTTGGACAGGTATAGTTTATTTACAACCTTAGCTGTCCTCAGAGTTTCCTTTACTGTTTACCAAGGAGGCAGGCTGTCAGAACGCATAAGAAAATGAGAATTGGTGTTAGCTGCAGAAGGGTTACATGAGCTGACTTGTTAAAAAGGCTATCAGGGTCGGTTAAAATACAAGGTTAAAATATAATGTGATAGTACTCGATCTTGAGGAAGGGAAAATGGGAAATGAGAAAGTGTGAAAATATTGTAAGGCCTGGAGAAGAAGGGAAAGAAGGAAGGAGAAGGACAATGCTAACTAAATTCCGATAGTGTGCATTCCCAAAAATATAGGAACGTAAAAACAGCAGACATGAAAAGAGAAGAAAAGACATAACAAGCAGACATGAAAAGAGAAGAAAAGACATAACAAGCAGACATGGAGAAGATTATAAAACACAGAGAAGGAGAAGGACAATGCTAACTAAACTCCGATAGTGTGCGTTCCTAAAAATATAGGAACGTAAAAGCAGCAGACAGGAAAAGAGAAGAAAAGACATAACAAGCAGACATGGAGAAGATTAGAAAACACAGAGAAGAAGGAAGAAGAAGGAGAAGGACAATGCTAACTAAACTCCGACAGTGTGCGTTCCCAAAAATATAGGAACGTAAAAACAGTAGATATGAAAAGAGAAGAAAAGACATAACAAGCAGACATGGAGAAGATTATAAAACACAGAGAGGAGAAGGAAGAAGAAGGAGAAGGACAATGCTAACTAAATTCCAATAGCGTACGTTCCCAAAAATATAGGAACATTAAAACAGCAGACATGAAAAGAGAAGAAAAGACATAACAAGCAGACATGGAAAAGATTAAAAAAAACACAGAGATGAAGGAAGAAGGAGAAGGACAATGCTAACTAAACTCCGACAGTGTGCGTTCCCAAAAATATAGGAACATTAAAACAGCAGACATGAAAAGAGAAGAAAAGACATAACAAGCAGACATGGAAAAGATTATAAAACACAGAGAGATGAAGGAAGAAGGAGAAGGACAATGCTAACTAAACTCCGATAGCGTACGTTCCCAAAAATATAGGAACGTAAAAACAGTAGACATGAAAAGAGAAGAAAAGACATAACAAGCAGACATGGAAAAGATTATAAAACACAGATGAAGGAAGAAGGAGAAGGACAATGCTAACTTAATTCCTACAGTGCGTTCCCAAAAATATAGGAACGTAAAAACAGTAGACAGGAAAAGGGAAGGAGAGAAGGAGACACAACAAGAAGACGGAAAAGATTATAAAACACAGAGAGGAGAGAAAACAAAAACAAATGAGCGCTTGCATCCCAAAGGTACATATGGCGAAAACTTATTGTAGAAAGAGAAGGAAAGATTTGAGATGAAGGAGAGGAGACACAACAAGAGAAGATGGAAAAGATTAAAAAACACAGAGAGGAGAGGAAAAGGGAGAGGAGGAGAAGCTAAAACAGATGACCGCTCGCATTCCCAAAGGTATATGAAGCGAAAAACTGTACCAGAAAGAGAAAAGATATGAAAAAGGAGAAAGTTAAAAAGCCGAAGACAACCTTGGCTAATCTCGGACAACTCCCAAAAACATAGCGAAGGGAAAACTAAACAGTAAACGACAGAACAAAATAAAGACAGACAAGATTACGAAGCAGAAAATAGAAGATATATACGAAAACAAAGACCGAGACACGGCTGGCTAATCTCGGACAACTTGCACTTCCTAAAACCATAGCGAAGGGAAAACTAAACAATAAACGACAGAACAAAATAAAGACAGACAAGATTACGAAGCAGAAAATAGAAGATATATACGAAAACAAAGACCGAGACACTGCTGGCTAATCTCAGACAACTTGCACTCCCTAAAAACAAAGGGCCGGAAAAACGGTAGACATTAAAAGACAAAATAAAAATAAAAACAGAAAAGATTACGAAACAGAAAATAGAAGATATACGACAACAAACACCAAGGCACCGCTAGCTAATCTCCGACAGCTTGCGTTTGCCGTAGAGGTGAGCGTTGGCATTTGCGTTGATGATGTGGCTGCGTCGTGCGAGCCAGAGCTGGTGGTCGTGGAAAGTCTTGCGGCCCGTGTGGAAGAGGTAGCGCTCCAGCTGGTCCAGGTTGGCCTTGTACCCGGTAGCCTCATCGTCCAGGCAGTTCAGCGAGGCGTCCATCACCCCTCGGAGCCTGTTCTTTAGGGTCTGGCAAATGGGAAATAGTGACGGTGTTGTTTAACTATATTTTATTTTATTTATTTATTTTACCGTGATGAAAGCAACTCAGAGCCAATAGTAAAGCAGAAAAATATAAAATAGTCCACAAAGTTCTGTTCTTGTAAAAAAAAGATAGTTTGAGGAAAAGTTTGAAAAGAAAAGGGGGCAGTTTTGGAGAGAGAGAGAGAGAGAGAGAGAGAGAGAGAGAGAGAGAGAGAAACAAACACAGCTCAAAGATGATATAGAAAAGAAAGAAAAAGTAAAAATAAGCCTGCTAAATGTTGCTCTTGTATATAGAAGATAACTCAAGAAACTTACATCAACAAGCAGTTTGCCGAGAGCGTTGGCGTCCCTCTTCATGAGTGGCAGGAGGTGGCGGCCGAACTCGTAGAAGTAGGGTGAGAGGGAGTGCAGGTCGACCAGCTTGGCGTCAGCGCGGAGGATCTCTCTGGAAGTATGTATTGTGTATGGTATGGTATTTACTATAAGATGGGGAAGATGTATTAAATTTTTTCAGTCATGATGCAAGGAAAGAAGGCTGTTTGCTTTTAAATAAGAAAGATATTTAGTGTTCTATATTATTTTATGAACTTTTCATTCTCTCTCTCTCTCTCTCTCTCTCTCTTAGCACCTGTCCTCCATTGGTTAAATAGGAAGAAGATAAGTGCAGAATTTTAAATAATGACAAAAAGTGTTTCATCTCTCTCTCTCTCTCTCTCTCTCTCTCTCTCTCTCTCTCTCTCTCTCTCTCTCTCTCTCTCTCTCTCTCTCTCTCTCCCAGGATCTGTATTCCATTATTTAAAGCAAAAAGAAAGGATGTATAATTTTAAATAAGGAAGATGTTAAGAGTCATTATATCAATCAACTTTTCATCTCTCTCTCTCTCTCTCTCTCTCTCTCTCTCTCTCTCTCTCTCTCTCTCTCCGCACCTGTATCTCTCATTGAAGACACGCGGCAGCTGGCTGGACACAATGTTCCGTCGAGGCCCCAGCGCACTCGCCAGCCAGAAGGGAAGCTCCAGTTGGGCGCCCTTCTCCAGGTCCTTGCTTTGGTTTGAGGAGTCGAGGAACCCTGAAGGAATAATGGAGTTAGTAGTAGTAGTAGTAGTAGTAGTAGTAGTGGCTGTAGTAGAGAGAGATATAGTAGTGTAAGTAATTGTAGTGTAAGTGGTAAAAGAAAAGTAGTATTAGAGGAAGGAGGAGGAAACGAGAGAGAGAGAGAGAGAGATAATAATAGTCAAAGTCATAAGAAAAGAATAGTTAATAGTAATAGTAATAGTAGCAGTAGGACCCCCCCCCTCCCTCCCTCCTTCCCCCCATAGGACTCACCCAAGCCAACGACCGTCCTCTCGAATTTACATGGCAGCTTCTCGTTCGTGGCCAGGATGTCGTCCATGCTCAGGTAGCCCGGGTAGTAGCTGGGACCATGGAGACCGCGGAAATTCATCATGGTGGCTGCCTGGTCTGTCTTATTTTGCTTCTTTTTTCCTTCTTCCCTCGTGTTTATTCCTTATTTATGGTCTTGATGTTATTCCTCACTCCCTGTTCTGTCTCACCATTGACTTAGATGTTTGTACGGGTCACTATAAGGAAGTTAGAGGAAGATTTTGAAGAACTTTTTATAATTTCCTCGGAGCAGAAGGTTGATGGTGGCTGGCTGGTCCGTCTTATTTTCCTTCTTTTTTCCTTCTTCCCTCGTGTTTATTCCTTATTTATGGTCTTGATGTTATTTCTCACTCTCTGTTCTGTCTCACCACTGACTTAGATGTTTGTACAGGTCACTATAAGGAAGTTAGAGGAAGATTTGGAGAACTTTTTATAATTTCCTCGGAGCAGAAGGTTAATGGTGGCTGGCTGGTCCGTCTTATTTTGCTCCTTTTTACCTTCTTTCCTGGTGTTTATTCATTGTTTATGGTCTTGATTTTATGTCTCACTCTCTGCTCTGTCCCTCCATGGATTGTGATGCTTGTATGAGTACCTATAAGGAAGTTAGAGGAAGATTTTTAAGAACTTTTTATAATTTCCTCGGAGCAGAAGTTCAATGGTGGCTGCCTGACCCGCCTTATCTTCCTCTATTTTACCTTCTTCCTGGGTGGTTATGTCTTATTTATGGCTTTCCTTTTATTCCTCACTCACTGTTTTATCTCTCCATTGACTTAGACGTTTGTACGAGTCACTATAAGGAAGTTAGAGGAAGTTTTTCGATAGTTTCCACAAGATTTTCTCAGAGGATTCGAAATTTGTTAGAAGCTGGTCCGTCTTATTTTCTTCTTTTACCTCTTTTTCTCGGTGTTATTCCTTATTTATGGCTTTCCTCTTATTCCTCACTCACTGTTTTATCTCTCCATTGACTTAGATGTTTGTACGAGTCAATATAAGGAAGTTTTTCGGAAGTTTCCACAAGATTTTCTCAGAGGATTCGAAATTTGTTAGTAGCTGGTCCGTCTTGTTTTCCTCCTTTTTACCTCTTTTCTCGGTGTTATTCCTTATTTATAGTTTTCCTTTTATTCCTCACTCACTGTTTTATCTCTCCACTTACTTAGACGTTTGTACGAGTCCATATAAGGAAGTTAGAGGAAGTTTTTCGAAAGTTTTCACAAGATTTCCTCGGAGCAGAACGTTGATGGTGGCTGCCTGACCCGCCTAATCTTCGTCTTTTTCCCTCTTTTTCTCGGTTTTATCCCTTATTTATAGTTTTCCTTTTATTCCTCACTCACTGTTTTATCTCTCCATTTACTTAGACGTTTGTACGAGTCACTATAAGGAAGTTAGAGGAAGTTTATCGGAAGTTTCCACAAGATTTCCCTCCGAGGATTCAAAGTTTGTTGTTGTTGTTGATCTCCCGCGCGTTTGTTTGTGCCACATATTATATAAAAACAATTAAATATATTCTTCAGACAAATTAAATGGTCCTACAATGATAAATAAATAGCCTAAGATATTATAAGCATTGGAGTAATAAGAATAATCGTGTGTGTTTTATATTAGAGGAGAAAATATGAGATCTCCCGCGCGTCTGTCAAATATTATAAAAAAATTAAATATATTCTTCAGACAAATTAAATGATCCTACAATGATAAATAAATAGCCTAAGATATTATAATCATTGGGGTAATAAGAATAATCGTGTGTGTTTTATATTAGAGAAGAAAATATGAGTTTGTGTCCCGCTGAGATGAACAAAGAAACTCAAAGCTCATATATTAATCCTTTTTGACGATAAACATCTCTTTTAAAATACTGAAAATGTCAAAATAGGAAGAGAAAGTATATAAATAAGAGCAATAGTGGAAAATAGGGTGTGTGGGAGGTATCTATCCATAATGAAACTCAAAACTAATTAACTAATCTCTTATGACAGCGACTGACTACTCTAATATATTCTAAACGTTGAATTAGCTTGATAGACCATGTAAATTAGTGCCAGGAAGGAAAATAAGGTGATATTGAGAGAGAGAAGGGTCCATGACATCGTTGTCTGATTGTCGTACTCAACCTCATATTTACCAATTTCCGACTCAAAAACTATGTCCTTCACTCAAATAACTAAATCCATTTGCAGTTGTCGTTCAAATGGTTAATTACTGATGTCTTTCCGTAATGGATAAATGTCAAAATCTAGTATGTATGATGTGGTGAGTACGGTAATATGGGTATAGGAGAGACAACGGTGCCAGATTGTCGTACTCAGCCTCTCATATTTATCAATTTTCCACCCTATAACTGTGTCCTCCACCCTATAAACTAGACTAATTTTTAATCATCGTTGAAATGGTTGGTTAATGGTGTCTTTTTGCAGTGGTTAAGCGTCAAAAACCATCAGTGAGTACGGTAATATGGGAATAGGAGAGACAGCGTTGCCAGATTGTCGTACTCAGCCTCTCATATTTATCGATTTCACATTTACACTGCATCCTTCACCCCAGAAACTAGATACATTTTTAATCATCGTTAGAATGGTTAGTTAATGGTGTGTCTTTGCAGTGGTTAAGCGTCAAAACCCATCAGTGAGTACGGTAATATGGCAACAGTGGAGCAGAGCCTCGCCATTGTTGTCACATCTCCGCGGGCCCGAGAGCGTGTGCCCCCTTGGTGAGTGTTATGGCGCCGCATCATGGCAACGCGCCCCCGCGGCACCACGAACACGGACCCGCGCGCCCTGAAGACCCACACACGCCCCCACACGCCCCCGCGGCACCCCTGGCAGGAGCAGTGGGCGGCGGAGGGCGGGGAGGGCCTGGCGCGGCACTGTCAGGGAGGAAATGGGCGAGACGGCCACCCAGCAGACCCGCCCCCCAGGGTTAGGCAGGAGGGACACGGGGGGGGGGTGAGGGGCCACGGGGGGTCGTCCTGGGGGTCCACGGGGGGAGGCAAGGCAGCAGGGGGGAGGGAGGGGGGAAGGGTGCCCTGCCAGCCTGACCCGAGCCTTTGTTTACCTCTGTTGACCTGTTGACCTGTGTTTGTTTACCTCTGTTGACCTGTTGACCTGTGTTTGTTTACCTCTGTTGACCTGTTGACCTGTGTTTGTTTACCTCTGTTGACCTGTTGACCCGTGTTTGTTTACGTGTCCTGCCAGGTGTTCGGGGACTCGTTTCACAGGTGACTTAGCAAGAAGGGAGGTTGAGTGGTATTCAAATAACTGGTTCAAGATTCACACATGGAGGTAACACTGTCATGAACTTTGGTAATGGGAACACAAGGGCTGAGCTGCTCACAAACGAGGCTGTTGAGCAAATTATTAGCAAGAGTGCCGGGAAGGTGAAGCCAAAGACCATGATGGGCGGTGTGCTTGACGAGGAGGCCACAGTGATTGCCTTGTGGAGTAGCCTGCCAGACATAGTTATCCTGTCAACATCCTTAACTGTATTTAAGGGAAAACTATCAGAGTACCTTGGTCAAAGACTATACGCATTTTAACCCCAACACTAACACCAATGTATTCTCGTATATAATTTCATATGATCTCATTTTTAACTATAGCTCCTAAACACTCTGGTCAAAGAACTGTTACGAATGTGCTGTATGTGAATGATTGTATGTGAAGCATGAGCTAACATTGCATCATGCTTCACATACAATCATTCACATACAGCAGCACATTCGTAACAGAACATATCAACTCTAAATTACTTTATTTTACTTACAGCAATATAAATATAAATACTATTTCACTTATATACATATAAGTCATTATATTTGATAACTAGTCTTTACTTAGTGCAGTCAACACACATTCCAGCAGCGGCTTAATAGTTTTAGTGGTAAGAGTAATTACGCAAATATGCTGCTGCTGGCGTGTTGGCACTTGTGGGGTTCCCTTCTCGTGGAACCCGTCTAGGCAAGATGTCTAGGTAAGGAAAAATAAAGGAGACCATCTATGACCACAGTGAGTTCTTACACTATTGAGGGTGTTGAGAATAAGATTGAGCTGATTTTTAGCAAGCCTGGAGCTGGCGGCACGATGCACTACATCTTGAGGTGTGACCCAACTGTGAGAGAGCTCATTCCCAAGAATCACGGTTGGTGCCAATGTGATCTTAAAGAGTTAGCTCATGGTAATAGTCATCCCGGGCCAGGGAAGCTGTAGTGTGATGATACTTAAACTAAATTGATACATTTTCATCCAAATTTCATGGAGAATTACGTGAGTGGTCCAAGTACAAGTTGTGTGAGACACTTGTTAGCCATCCAGTGTGTGCTATGCACCTGATGGGAGCCATGTTCATTACTGTCCAGAGCCAGAGCCAGGCCTGAGCCTGGTGCTGGGTGCCCGTGGGTGGTGGGTGTGTGGTGGTGGTGGGTGTGCATGGTGGTGGTGGTGGGTGTGTTGCAGTGGTGTGAAGGGTTGGTGTGGCGTGCACATTGTCTCTCTCCTCAGAGTGTTTGTGTATAATGTTGTTGCCGTCCCTTGCAGGAGTGGTTGAGTGATGTCGGAGAGTGAGGATGGCAGCATCCTGGGCGGCAGCGGACCCCTGGAGATGAACATGGTGGCGCTGCCCAAGATGGACGGGGCGCCCCTGGACCAGCTGGGCCTGGGCGGGCCGGGCGGGGCACTGGCTCCCTTGGGGGCGGGGCCGCAGCACTACACCCCCGCCTCCTCCGCCAGCCCCCAGACCCTGCTGGAGGGGGTCATGGCCCCAGGGTCGCGGACGCTGGCCACAGTGAGCCCCGCGGTGACCTTCAGCAGCGCGGGGGGGGCGGGGCAGGACTCCTACAGCAGCCTGGAGTACGTGACACAGATGCCCCTGGCGGAGGCGCCGGCCAAGTTTGCGGACACGCTGGTGTCGGTGGACAACGTGTCCTTTGTGGAGATGAACGAGGCGGCCATCAAGGGCGCCGCCACCTCGGGGCCGCTGGAGCTGTACTTTGACGTGATCACCCCCGCCAGCAGCGCCCCGCCCCAGGCTGCCCCGCCGCCCCCAGGCCACCATGCCCGCCATGAACACCAGACACCCAAGGCACAGCTGCTGGAGCGGGCCTACACTGACCTCTTCCTCCAGCAGCAGCAGCAACAACAACAACAACAACAACAACAGCAACAACAGCAACAACAACAGCAGCAGCAGCAGGAGGAGGAGGAGCAGGCAGCCCAGAATCAGCAGCATCAGAAGCAGGAGCCTGACCACATTCTTGGTCCGGCCAGCCTGGTCCAGCTGGAGGGTGACACCCTGCCCCCGGGCCTGCAGGACTACCGCAAGGTGCCCAAGATGGAGAAGAGGCCCATCGCCTCCACCACCACCACCACCACCACCACCGCCTCACAGCACCCACACCACCTGCACCACCACCACCAGCACCACCAGCAGCAGCACCACCAGCAACAACAACAACAACAGCAGCAGCAGCAGCTACAACACTCACACAGACTTCAGCAGCAGCAGCAGCAGCAACAAGAACAACAACAACAACAAGAGCAACAGCAACAGGAGCAGCAGCAACAGGAGCAGCAGCAGCAGCAACATCATCATCAGAAGTCCTTTCAGTTCCCTGGCGGGCGCCACCCCCCGCCCCTCCAGCTGATGCAGTCGTCACCGCTGCCGCCGCTGCTGCAGCTGAAGCAGGAGCTGCAGCAACACAAGACATTCCAGCAGGGTGTGGTCAGCAAGGTGGCCGAGGCCGCCATGGGCCCCGGGGAGGAGACAGCAGCGGCGGCGGCAGTGTCCGCGGCGGGGCAGGCCAGCACGCAGCACATGCCGCTGGTGTCCCGCAGCGGGCGGCCCATCAGGCGGCGGCCGGAGTACTTGGAGTACGTGAGCCAGAACATGAAGGAGGAGGCGGAGGGCCCCGCCCCCCCGCCCCACACCCTGGTGCTGCCGGTGAAGGTGGAGGGGCTCAACTCGGCGGAGTTTGAGGTGGAGGAGGAGGAGGTGCCTGAGCCGGAGGAGGAGGAGGACCCCATGGAGGAGGACGGGGACTCCGGCGAGGAGGACCTGGAGGGCGGCGGCGGCCTGTGCTCCAGCGACGGCAAGAAGTCTCTGCCGCACAAGAAGCGCATCCCCCGCAAGCTGAAGGCCACGCGGCGCCACAGCGTCAAGGGCCACAAGTGTGGCCAGTGTGGCCAGCAGTTCCTGACACAGCCCCAGCTGGCCGCCCACCGCCTCACCCACGCCCCGGCCCCCGCCCGGCCCAAGCCCTTCCGCTGCGAGATATGCGCGCGCACCGTGGAGACGCAGTTCAAGTTCTTTGAGCACCTGAAGGGCCACTACGAGCCCAACAAGAAGCACCGGTGCGAGGTGTGCTGCGGGGAGTTCCTGAGCGCCGAGGCCCTGCAGGAGCACGCGCTGGTGCACTCCAGGGAGCACTTCCAGTGTGAGCTGTGCAACAAGACCTTCCGCAAGGAGAGCATGCTGGAGGTGCACCTCAAGGTGGCCCACGTGGAGGAGGAGGAGGCGGGGGGGGCGGCGGACAAGCCCTACTCCTGCGTGGCGTGCCCCAAGAGCTACCACTCACAGGTGGCCCTGGACTCCCACGTGCAGTCCGAGCACGAGGAGAACCCGCCAGAGTTCAACTGCGAGGACTGCTACCGCGTCTTCAAGTCCAAGAGCAAGCTGATGGCGCACCGCAAGGCAGAGCACAAGGAGGAGGTGCCCCAGCCCAAGGGTGCGCCCAAGAAGAAGGTCAAGGTGGGCAAGTCCGTCAAGGGCGGCTACGCCTGCAGCATGTGCACCAGGGTCTTCACACACAAGAACTCCCTCGTCTACCACATCAGGGGACACACAGGTGGGTGCTCGGGGCCTTGACACTCAGCGGCTGGGGGCAGACTGTTGGTAGATTTACACTTAATAACACATTCTTGTTACGCTCATCCATTATTTACTTGTACTCAGAACTATTCTCTGGCAGCACAGTCTTTACAATCACACACACACACACACACACACACACACACAACCAATATGTACACATTCAAACTTATCAGAACGTTTGTAAAATATCCAAAACATACGCAACAACATTAAAACACACACACACACACAAACTCACACACTACCACATTTCATCATCCACCACCAACATCCCCTCCACCCCACAACCACATCCTAACCCCCCCCTTCTTCCACCCCCAGGGGAGCGACCACACCAATGCGACCAGTGCGGCAAGTCCTTCTACGCGGCCAGCGCCCTCAAGGTCCACCTCAGGCTGCACAGCGGGGAGAAGCCTTACAAGTGCCAGATGTGTGAGAAGTACTTCCGGCAGTGGGGTGACCTGCGCTACCACACAACCTCGGTGCACTCGGAGAAGAGGTGGGTGCTGGACCGGTTGACTGGTAGATTTCTTTATTTCTCTTTTTTTTTTTTTTTTTTTTTTTTTTTTTTTTCTCCTTACTGTCTCTGGTTGTGGTTGCTTGCTTGCTTTGTCTGTCTCTCTCTCTCTCTCTCTCTCTCTCTCTCTCTCTCTCTCTCTCTCTCTCTCTCTCTCTCTCTCTCTCTCTCTCTCTTTGTATTTTTTTCTTTGTCTTTCTCTCATTCTTTGTCTTCTTTGTTTTGTTTTGTTTTGTTTGTTTTTTTTCTCATTCTGTGTCTTCTTTGTTTTCTGGTTTGTTTTGTTTCCTTATCTCTATTTGTCTTTGTTTTCTTTCTTATTTTTCTTCATTTTTCTGTCATTCTTTTTTTCTTTGTCCTAATTCTTGTCTTTGGCATTAATGTGTCTTTAAGTCTTGTCCAGTTTTCTTTTTTCTTCTATTCCATATTGTTGTGATATAGATTCCTCTGTCTTCAATTTCTCCCAGAGTTGATGGTTGAAACACTAGTATATCCTATCTACATCTATCATCCATCGTTCTTTACATATACAACAATTCAGACCTTTCCAATATCCTATCTACTTCAATATTCCATCGTTCTTTACATATACAACAATTCAGACCTTTCCAATATCGTATCTACTCCTATCACCCATCGTTCTTTACATATACAACAATTCAGACCTTTCCAATATCGTATCTACTCCTATCACCCATCGTTCTTTACATATACAACAATTCAAACCTTTCCAATATCGTATCTACTCCTATCACCCATCGTTCTTTACATATACAACAATTCAGACCTTTCCAATATCGTATCTACTCCTATCACCCATCGTTCTTTACATATACAACAATTCAGACCTTTCCAATATCGTATCTACTCCTATCACCCATCGTTCTTTACATATACAACAATTCAGACCTTTCCAATATCGTATCTACTCCTATCACCCATCGTTCTTTACATATACAACAATTCAGACCTTTCCAATATCGTATCTACTCCTATCACCCATCGTTCTTTACATATACAACAATTCAGACCTTTCCAATATCGTATCTACTCCTATCACCCATCGTTCTTTAATATACAACAATTCAGACCTTTCCAATATCGTATCTACTCCTATCACCCATCGTTCTTTACATATACAACAATTCAAACCTTTCCAATATCGTATCTACTCCTATCACCCATCGTTCTTTACATATACAACAATTCAGACCTTTCCAATATCGTATCTACTCCTATCACCCATCGTTCTTTACATATACAACAATTCAGACCTTTCCAATATCGTATCTACTCCTATCACCCATCGTTCTTTACATATACAACAATTCGCACCTTTCCATAACCATCCTCGTCAACTCAAATCCCTCACCCGGTCACCCCATTCAACCACTATCAACCACCATCATCATCATTGCTTAACGTCCATTTATGAGCCGCCTCCACTGTTGCCGGTCCACAGCCATTTCTTCCGTGACGATCAGCCTCCTCGTATCTCTCCCTCCTCCACCTTTCTCCACATCTTCCTTGGCCTTCCTGTCGGTCTTCTGCCCTCTACCTCAAAGTTCAGTGCTCGCCTCACCCATGTAAATAAGAATGATACTAATCGTTGCCCCCCCCCCCCCAGGCAGTACCAGTGTGAGTTTTGCGGTAAGGACTTCAAGCGCAAGTACTGCCTGGTGGTCCATCGCCGCATCCACACCGGGGAGAAGAACTACAAGTGTGAATACTGCGGCAAGGCGTTCAGGGCAGCCTCGTACCTACAGAACCACAAGAGGATACATACAGGTACGGAGGAGGAGGAGGAGGAGGAGGAGGGGAAAGGGTAAGGAGGAGGAAGAGGAGGGATGGGTGGGGAAGAAGAGTTTAAGGAGGAGGAGGGGGAGGAAGGGTAAGGAAGGAAAGGGTAGGGTAGGGAGGGATGAGAAAGGATGAAGGAGGAGGAGGAGGGATGGGAGGGGAAGAAGATTAAAGGAGGAGGAGGAGGAAGTGTTAGGAAGGAAGGAAGGAAGGAAGGAAAAAGAGAGAGAGGAAGGAAGGAAGGGAAAAAGAGAGAGAGGAAGGAAGGAAGGAAGGAAAAAGAGAGAGAGGAAGGAAGGAAGGAAGGAAAAAGAGAGAGAGGAAGGAAGGAAGGAAGGAAAAAGAGAGAGAGGAAGGAAGGAAGGAAGGAAAAAGAGAGAGAGGAAGGAGGGAAGGGAAAAAGAGAGAGAGGAAGGAAGGGAAAATGAGAGAGAGGAAGGAGGGAAAGAACGAAAAAGAGAGAGTGGAAGGAGGGAATGAAGGAAAAAAGAGAGAGAGGAAGGAAAGAAGGAAGGTAAAAGAATACAAGAAAAGAAAAACAAACAAAGAAAATCAATGTACAAAACCATATCTAAGCCTTAACACCCTTCTACAGCCCTAACCCCTTTGTCGCATCACCAGGGGAGCGACCACATCCCTGCCCAGACTGCGGCAAGCCGTTCCGCGTACGCTCGGACATGAAACGCCACAGACAGACACACATGAGGGACGGCACTGGGTCGGGCTCCAGCGCCACGCCTGCCCCCACACCCCAGTCCCCCTCGCCCACCGTCACGGCCCAGGTAATGATGATGATGATTGATGACGTACTCGGAGGGATGATGCACTAGGGGTTGCCATGTGCGATATGTTGGTTAGTTTAGGGATGGTGTGCAGTCACGATCCTTCCTTTTATTTAACGGCAAAGGAAGGAAGGGAAAGTAAGAAGGAAAACATGAAAAAAATAGGGAAAATGTGAATAAATAAGACAAAAAAAAGGAAAAACATGAAAAAAAATGGGAAAATGTGGATAAATAAAAAAAAAATATAAGCATAGGAAGGAAAAAAAAAAGGAAAACATGAAAAAAAAATGTGTGTGTGTGTGTGTGTGTGTGTGTGTGTGTGTGTGTGACCTCTCTCTCTCTCTCTCTCTCTCTCCCCCCACAGCTTGTTCCTGGCACCATCGCACAGGCCGCCCAACAACAACAACTTATTCTCTCCGACGAGGTATCCGTTCCCGGCAGCGGAGAGCAGCCCATCAGGATCATGGTCTCCGGGCTCAACGCACAGCACGTAGCCGCCACCGTGCACCCCCCGCCAGCCCACCGCCAGTCACAGGTATGGGGGGGGGAGGGAGGAGGTTCGGTTTGGTTGTTAAGGGGGGTTGGTGGTGAAGGGAGATTTGGGTTGGGTTGGTGGGTTTGGTGGTAGTGAAGATTAGTTGGTTTGATTTCTGTCTTAATTCAAGTCTATTTATATTAGTGGTTGTTTGTTTGGTTGGCTGGTTGGTTGGTTAATTTGTTTTAATTCATGTCTTTATTTTTATTTTTATTTATCTTTATTTTTTTTGGTTAATTTGTCTTAATTCATGTCTGTTTATATTAGTTCTTTTTTTTCCGTTGAGTAATTTGTCTTAATACATGTTAGTTAACCCCTTCAACACAAGGACGCGTAAACTGTGTCCTGGCTCGCTTTAGGCAATACACAAGTTATTTCATCTATATTTATGCTTACATCTCAAAATTATCAGTTAACTTGTTTCTTTATGTGCACCATTTAATTCTGCTTGTTTTCATATATAATACATGATGATTGTGTTGAGTTTATGGCTGGAAACTTGTTATATTCAATAGTGACATTTGAGATTTGGTGCGCGCGGCGATCTCGGATACGGCATGGGGCGCTGTTTTGGCCCGGCCTTAGTGAAGGGGTTAATAGTGTTGTTTGTTTTTGTTATTTAATTTTCATTTGTTTGTTATTTCTATTTCATTTTTGTTTTTCTTCTCTTTGCAAGCTAATTTTTTTACCAAGATATCGAACCAACCTCCTTATCATCCCTATTTAACCCTCTCCCCCTTTCCTTACCCCATAGCACGTCGCAGTCCCAGTCTCCGGCAACATCGCCACGCTCACCACCGGCCCCGTCTCCCCCGGCGGCACAACGCTGAGCCCCGAGGTGATCATCATGGACGAGAGCACACACCAGCCCATCAACCTCAACATCATCCCTCGCATGATAACGCCGGACCAGGTCGCCTCGTCGCCCCATGGCAGTCACGCTACGCTAGTCACCGAGGAGGAGGTGGGGGAGGTGAGTGCGGGATAGGGTGCGAGTGTGTGCGTGTGGGAGATGAGTGTTAGTACAGGTCTCCCGCACCTTACAATAGTTACCCTTACAATATTTCACTCTGATCGTCATTCTTTATTTACCCTTTGCTTTTTACGACCTATCTTTTTTTTTATTTATTTATTTATTACAGTGGGGGCTTCGTGGTGCAGTGGTTAACACACTTGGCTCACAACCGAGAGAGCCCGGGTTCGATTCCTGGGCGGAGTGGAAAAATTTGGGCGGCTTTTCCGATACCCTACGCCCCTGTCCACCCAGCAGTGAATGGGTACCAGGTATTAATCGGGGGTTGTGTCCCGTCTCCTGGGGTCTGTTCCCTTCTCCTATAATTCCTTCCCCTTCTGTCTCTCCGGCACATGACCACAGATGTTGCGTCGACTAAACCAAACTTTCCAACTGTTCCCTTCTCCTATAATTCCTTCCCCTTCTGTCTCTCTCCGGCATATGACCACAGATGTTGCACCGACTAAACCAAACTTTCCAACTGTTCCCTTCTCCTATAATTCCTTCCCCTTGTCTCTCTCTCCGGCATATGACCACAGATGTTGCACCGACTAAACCAAACTTTCCAACTGTTCCCTTCTCCTATAATTCCTTCCCCTTGTCTCTCTCTCCGGCATATGACCACAGATGTTGCGCCGACTAAACCAAACTTTCCAACTGTTCCCTTCTCCTATAATTCCTTCCCCTTCTGTCTCTCTCCGGCATATGACCACAGATGTTGCGCCGACTAAACAAAACTTTCCGACCGTATTGATTACAGCGAAGGAGATGGCAATTTCACTCCTACAATCGTCATTCTTGATATACCTTCGCTTTCTACGACCCGTCTTTTCTTTTTCTCTATTATTATTTTTTACATCAAAGGAGACGGCAACAAAAAAGAGCGCAGAGAAAAAAAACAATAAAGACTCCCGCTACGCACTCACTCAGTCTACGTTTATGCTATTTCGCTGTTTCGTCGTTCCTAATACCGTTCCCTTCCTCCCTTCCCCCACAGTACCAGCTGGCTAACTCCGGCCGCAACACTCTGGAGGTGCGCGGCGAGGAGGGCAGCGTGTATGTGTGGCATGGGGTCTTCACCAATTGAGTCCCGCCCGGTGAGGTAAGCGACATGTAACATATATATCGCCACGTGTAGTCATACATTCATATACGTAAACACTTAAAAACGGTTAACAAACAGAAAACGGACGGTATTTCTAGTTTTTGAGACGAGGGATAGTAAGGATATTGTACGTAGGAAAAATCTATTAAATTCCTAGTTTTTGAGACCAAGGATAGTAAGGATATTGTACGTAGGAAAAATCTATTAAATTCCTAGTTTTTGAGACAAGGGATAGTAAGGATATTGTACATAGGAAAAATCTATTAAATTCCTAGTTTTTGAGACAAGGGATAGTAAGGATATTGTACATAGGAAAAATCTATTAAATTCCTAGTTTTTGAGATGAGGGATAGTAAGGATATTGGACGTAGGAAAAACCTATTAAATTCCTAGTTTTTGAGATGAGGGATAGTAAGGATATTGTATGTAGGAAAAATCTGTTAAATTCCTAGTTTTTGAGACAAGGGATAGTAAGGATATTGTACGTAGGAAAAATCTATTAAATTCCTAGTTTTTGAGACCAAGGATAGTAAGGATATTGTACATAGGAAAAATCTATTAAATTCCTAGTTTTTGAGACAAAGGATAGTAAGGATATTGTACGTAGGAAAAATCTATTAAATTCCTAGTTTTTGAGACAAGGGATAGTAAGGATATTGGACGTAGGAAAAATCTATTAAATTCCTAGTTTTTGAGACGAGGGATAGTAAGGATATTGGATGTAGGAAAAATCTATTAAATTCCTAGTTTTTGAGACAAGGGATAGTAAGGATATTGTACATTGGAAAAATCTATTAAATTCCTAGTTTTTGAGACAAGGGATAGTAAGGATATTGTACATAGGAAAAATCTATTAAATTCCTAGTTTTTGAGACAAGGGATAGTAAGGATATTGTACGTAGGAAAAATCTATTAAATTCCTAGTTTTTGAGACCAAGGATAGTAAGGATATTGTATGTAGGAAAAATCTGTTAAATTCCTAGTTTTTGAGACAAGGGATAGTAAGGATATTGGATGTAGGAAAAATCTATTAAATTCCTAGTTTTTGAGACGAGGGATAGTAAGGATATTGGATGTAGGAAAAATCTATTAAATTCCTAGTTTTTGAGACAAGGGATAGTAAGGATATTGTACATTGGAAAAATCTATTAAATTCCTAGTTTTTGAGACAAGGGATAGTTAGGATATTGTACGTAGGAAAAATCTATTAAATTCCTAGTTTTTGAGACAAGGGATAGGAAGGAAATTTGGACGAAGGAAAAATCTATCACAGTCATCCCTTAACATTCATGGATTTGAGTAATGTAGGTCTCCACAACAATGGCACCCTTGCCCTTACAGTTTACACACTCATTCACGCACTCAATGTATTTGTTATGGAGGAAAGCCCTGAGGAAGCTTCTGAGGCCATGGCAAGTTAGTAGGGCATAGCATGGTGATGGGAACTCATTGTAGATTAACTGTTACTTGAATGACCTAACCTAACCTTACATTACACACACACACACACACACACACTCACGCATTCACTATTTTATCATATTAACCTTACCTTACATTACACACACACACACACACACACTATCATATTTACTATAGTTGCAAGCCCCAAGATACCTGCCGCCCCATAGCACTGTGACGGAACTCTTTTTCAGGTGGACTGTGTTACTCGAACCTCTTTGGGCCGACCTCAAGCCCTGACACCCTCACCAGACACAGCGGCATAGGCTTGTCGGTGAGCGTTCGTCCCGGTGCGGTGGATAGAAGTGCGTCACGCCACCTCGGGAAGTGAGAGAGAGAGAGGGAGAGAAGGTGATGGGAGAATGGTGAAGGGGAAGATACCTCACCCTGGTTTTAGAGACAGGGAACCACAGAGAGAGAGAGAGAGAGAGAGAGAGAGAGAGAGAGAGAGAGAGAGAGAGAGAGAGAAGAATGAAAGAGAGAACCAGAGAGAGAGATAATGGAAGTGAGTGTGTTTGAAAAGGAAGAAAATGAGAGAGAGAGAGAGAGAGAGAGAGAGAGAGAGACGATGAAAGACAGTGTGTGTTCAAAAAGGGAAGAAAAAGAAAGACCGAGAGAGGAAACAAAATGCCTCTCCCTTCCTTTTGAGAGAGAGAGAGAGAGAGAGAGAGAGAGAGAGAGAGAGAGAGAGACCACACACCTCACCATGCATACATAACAAACAAACACCTAATCTACACCCCAAACAAGCCTCTGGGAGTGTGCATCACGCGTCTGGTATGAGGCAACTTGGGTACGAACGCACAGCCTCACACCAGCATACCCAATCACACCGCCACCTCACTTCCGTCTGAAAAGCCTCTCTCGTTGAAGTTGCAGGGGTTTTCAAGGACTGTTCCGCGCCCCCAGTGACAGTCATACACCAAACAAGCCTCTGGGAGTGTGAATCAAGCGTCTGGTATAAGGCAACTTGGGTACGAGCGAAGAGCCTCACACCAGCATACCTCTCTCGTTGAAGTTGCAAGGATTTTCAAGGACTGTTCCGCGCCCCCAGTGACAGTCATACACCAAACAAGCCTCTGGGAGTGTGCATCAAGCATCTGGTATAAGGCAACTTGGGTACGAGCGAACAGCCTCACACGAGCACACCTCTGTTCCGTGACCCCAGTGACAGATGTACATGACCTCTGCGTCTTGGAACGGGAAAGTCGCCCCTTGAAAGCCTGGTTAAGCTTCCCTGTGGCCTTGGGAAATGGACGTATTGGGCGCCTGATATGTTTACGTGTATGTACTTGGCTCTACGTACCATAAGGGATGTTTGGACCTAGTGAAACAACCCAGTGATAGCCTATGGGAGAGAGAGAGAGAGAGAGAGAGAGAGAGAGAGAGAGAGAGACCAGCCCAGCAACGACCACCTTCACAGTGCAATACTTCTATCAATTTCAGAGTGCAAAGTGTCAATAGGAAGTTGCTAGCCATGGAAGTACTCGCTAGCATTTAAACGGACTAGCTATACTTGACTGAAGAAAACACTTGTGGTGGAAGATGGAGATAAGGTGACTTGAAAATGCGTTTGTGTGTGTGTGTGTGTGTGTGTGTCGAGTTATGCTAGCCATGGAAGTACACGCTAGCATTTAAACGGACTAGCTTTAAGTGGATGAAGAACACGCAAGTGGATGACAAAGAAGAGGTGGTTTCAGGGTGCGTTTGTGTGTGTGTGCGTGCGTGTGTGTGTGCTGGAAACTTACCTTGTTATCCCGTTATGTGAACCACCAGTGAGCGAGCGAGAGAGAGAGAGAGAGAGAGAGGCACCCCAAAAAATCATTAGGTCAAGTTATGGTCCCAGCAATTCACAAAGGTGTCATGGAGAGCAATTACCAGCACCCGACCCGACCTGACCCGACCTGACCTGAGCTGACCTGACCCGCCGTGCATACAAGGGAGAGCCACACCTTCGCCATAAGTGCTTGTAAAGACTAGTGCCTGTTGGTAGCGACCTTGCCAAACCTCCCTGTAATTTAACATGATTTCGTATAAGTCTCAGAAGCGTAACCCTTATAATCTTCCTCCCTGGGGCTGAGAAATATATCGTAGATGTTTTAATATGCCCGTGTGTGTGTGTGTGTGTGTGTGTGTGTGTGTGAGAGAGAGAGAGATGGAGACACACAGAGAGAGAGAGAGAGAGAGAGGGAGAGATTTTAATATGTGTGTGTTTGTGTGCAAGAG
This sequence comes from Eriocheir sinensis, assembly GCF_024679095.1. Classification (NCBI taxonomy): domain Eukaryota; kingdom Metazoa; phylum Arthropoda; class Malacostraca; order Decapoda; family Varunidae; genus Eriocheir; species Eriocheir sinensis. Next base: position 1,939,229 of record NC_066558.1, read on the forward strand.
AGATTTTAATATGTGTGTGTGTTTGTGTGTGTGTGAGACAGAGACCGACAGAGCAAGAGAGAGCGAGAGAGAGAGAGTGGTTCATATAATCATTTTCATTAACACCATCAAAGCCAGTATTCCTCCATCACATCCTAACTTCATATACTTCAAGTTCGACGTCTCGGAAACTTCTGCGCTACTACTTCAAGAATCTCGCTGTTGCCTCGTCATTCCCGGGTACTAGCGTCATCATTTTCATTTGGACGGCTTGGCTTCCTGGGCGACTTGTTTACATCACGATCGTATGGGGATGTTGCTTGCTCTTCAGTGTTTTCAACCATCATTCCTCTCCTCTTTGCTTCTCTTCCTGTCTTTCCCTCTTCACATCCCTTTCTGTCACTGTTCTTGGGGGTCAGTCCGTTCCTCTTGGTCCAGTAAATTCCGTTGTTAAAGGCCTTGATAGTCTTTGTAACAGCTCCTCTTTGCTTCCCTTCCTGTCTTTCCCTCTTCACATCCCTTTCTGTCCCTTCTGTCACTGTTCTTGGGGGCCTTTCCATTCCTCTTGGTATAGAAAATTCAGTTGTTAAAGGTTTTGATAGCCTCTACAATGACCTTTCCTTCCATCCCTTCCTATCCATTTCCTCCTTTTACTTCAACAACCTCTCTCTGCATCCCTTCCTATCCCTCCCTTCCTTTAGTGCAATGACCTCTCCTCTCATCTCTTTGTATCCTTTCCCTCTGGTCGTAAGCACGGAGGAGGTTTTGTCGCAATTACAGTGTTTGGTAGGAAGCATAACCCACTCAAACTCTGACTATTCCTTCACTATATCATACAAACACACCATCATGAGTGAGTGTGCGGGTCATCCTAATGTGTGTGTGTGTGTGTGTGTGTGTGTGAGAGGTCAGTATTACCACTCTCGGAAGGCTTAGGTTCGTGCATTACAAAAGGTTCTCCTGGAGGTTGTCGAGGTTTCCATGGGTGGTTTCCTGAGCCTGGTGGTAGTTTGGCAAGACTTCCGCGTGTGAACAGGAAAAGCACTCGTGGGAACCGGATGCATTTCCTTTCTTAGGCCTCGAGAAACATCGGTAACAAAAGCTGTGGATGTTTGTTAATGAGTGAAGGTGCGTTAGTGTGTGTGTGTGTGTGTGTGTTTGAGGCTAGTAAAAGTGCTGTAACGAGCCTGGAATGTTTGTTAATGAGTGAAGGTGCGTTAGTGTGTGTGTGTGTGTGTGTGTGTGTGTTTGAGGCTAGTAAATGTGCTGTAACGAGACCCTGGGGTGTTTGTTAATGAGTGAAGGTGCGTTAGTGTGTGTGTGTGTGTGTTTGAGGCTAGTAAAAGTGCTGTTACGAGCCTGGGATGTTTGTTAATGAGTGAAGGTGCGTTAGTGTGTGTGTGTGTGTGTTTGAGGCTTGTAAATGTGCTGTAACGAGACCCTGGGATGTTTGATAATGAGAGTGTGTGTGTGTGTGTGTGTGTGTGTGTGTGTGTGTGTGTGTGAGAGAGAGAGAGAGAGAGCCTAGTAAAAGTGCTGTCACGAGAGCCTGGAACGTTTGATAATGAGAGTGAGTGCGCTGGCGAGTGTGTGTGTGTGTTGTGAAAGTCCTGTACCGTGCTGTTCCTTCAAGCTTCGTGGGGTTAGAGACTAGAGAGAGATATAGCTGTTAGTGCTTCTGTCGCCCAGGGAACTATGGATACCCGCGCTGTACAGTGTGTAGCGAGAACCTTCATACATTCCACCTATTCACCAACATCCGGCGTTCCATCGTGCAACCGAGGTCCGTTTCGCCGGCACCTCCCCTCGGTAGAAGCTAAGGTCGTCATCGCCGTATGCAGCCGACAGACCTCTCCTTGCACTCTGGGACGCTGGAGCAACCTGACCTTAATCTGAGTTGACCCCTTCGGCAACTCGACAAGGATAAATAGTACAAATGCCCCTCCCCCTTGGTTGTTCCCTGCTGGGCGTGGCGTCGTCTTCATCACGGAGGTGTTATATTTTTCTATGTGTGACGGTGTGTATTTTTGCTAATTTGTGTACGATCGCAAGACTTAATGTTAATTTTTATATATGACAAATTCTTCAGTGGTTCCGAATCTGAACCTTTTTAATTATGTTTTATGATAATGGCAAATTCTTCCCATAAGGTGTTGGATCCTGTTAACTTAGAATTGAAATTGGAACCTTTAATTTATGTTTTATGATAATGGCAAATTCTTCCCATAAGGTGTTGGATCCTGTTAACTTAGAATTGGAACCTTAATTTACTTTTTATAATGATGGTAAATTCTTATAAGGTGTTGGATCCTGTTAACTTAGAATTGGAACCTTTAATTTACTTTTTATAATGATGGTAAATTCTCATAAGGTGTTGGATCCTGTTAACTTAGAATTGGAACCTTTAATTTACTTTTTATAATGATGGTAAATTCCTCTCATAAGGTGTTGGATCCTGTCAACTTAGAATTGGAACCTTTAATTTACTTTTTTATAATGATGGTAAATTCTTATAAGGTGTTGGATCCTGTTAACTTAGAATTGGAACCTTTAATTTACTTTTTTATAATGATGGTAAACTCTCATAAGGTGTTGGATCCTGTTAACTTGTCCTGCACTATTAAAAGAGATTCCAAATATTTTAACATGGAGGATCTGAACCCTTTATAATTTCTTTTTATAATCGTAGCAATTTCTCATAAGGTGTTGGATCCTGTTAATGTCCTCCACTGAAATGCATAACGTGGAGAATCTGAACATTTTTATTTATGTTTTTAATCTTAATTCTTCTAATGATGTGTCGGATAGAGTTTCCTCCACCACTGAAAGGGATTCCGAATGTGTTAAGTGGAGGATTCAAACCTTTTATTTACTTTTAAGTCTTAGTGGTATAAATTCATGATTGATTTGTGAACGTAAAACTTTATCAATGCTCTAAGTCTGTCTAATGTTGAGAGAAACAATATTTGGCATCATTATTTTCAATTGACTTTATTAATAGTTATGGTAAAAAATCTACTCTGTTTAATGTTGAGAGACTTAAGGACATATCATAAGACTATCGCTTCTCGCATCACTTATTTCTAAAGGCTAAAGAGTAGGTCAGTCGGGCTGTAATGAGTGTTTCTTTAGGTTCACGGTACAGAGGAAGGGTCACACTACTACCAGGGTCATAAAACTACTCCTGGAAATGCCCACAACTCCTACGAAAGCCTTGTCAAATAGGTGTTTCTTAGGTTCACGGTACAGAGGAAGGGTCACACTACCACCAGGGTCATAAAACTACTCCTGGAAATTCCCACAACTCCTACGAAAGCCTTGTTAAATAGGTGTTTCTTTAGGTTCATGGTACAGAGGAAGGGTCACACTACCTCCAGGGTCATAAAACTACTCCTGGAAATGCCCACAACTCCTACGAAAGCCTTGTCAAATAGGTGTTTCTATAGGTTCATGGTACAGAGGAAGGGTCACACTACCTCCAGGGTCATAAAACTACCCCTGGAAATGCCCACAACTCCTACGAAAGCCTTGTCAAATAGGTGTTTCTTAGGGACACAGTGCAGAAGAAGGGTCACACTACCTCCAGGGTCATAAAACTACTCCGGGAAATGCCCACAACTCCTTCGAAAGCCTTGTCAAATAGGTGTTTCTTAGGGACACAGTGCAGAAGAAGGGTCACACTACCTCCAGGGTCATAAAACTACTCCTGGAAATGCCCACAACTCCTATGAAAGCCTTGTTAAATAGGTGTTTCTTAGGGACACAGTGCAGAAGAAGGGTCACACTACCTCCAGGGTCATAAAACTACTCTGAGAAATGCCCACAGCTCCTACGAAAGCCTTGTCAAATGAGTGTTCTTGGGCAGCGAAATGTCTTATAATACCTTAATCCTTGGCATCATTATTTTGAAGTGTCTTTATTAATAGTTAAGTTAAAGAGGATAATGTGAAGGAACAAGTCGGGATACCACGTGAAAGACTTTATTATTATTTTTGTCTTATGGTAAAAAAACAAATTATACATGAAGGAACATAAGTCGAAATACCGTACCATGATGAAAGACTTTTAATTCCAGTGTTTGTTTATAGTAATAGAAAGAAAGATATTACATGGAAAAACGTATACCATAATGATCGGCGTTATTCTGAGTGTTTGTTAAGGTAGAAAAAAATACTAAGAAATTATAAATGAAAGAAGAAAATAAGTTGAAATACCATTATGAAAGAGTTTGCTCCAAGTGTTTCTTATGTAAAAAAAACACTAGAAATTACATGAAGGACCCTACATTGAAATACCATGTTCTTGTTATGGTAAAAAAAAGAAAATAAAGAAATACATGAAAGAGAAAATAAATTGAAATGAAGTACCAAGATGTTTTGTTATGGTAAAAAAACACTAGAAATTACATGAAGGACCCTACATTGAAATACCATGTTCTTGTTATGGTAAAGAAAAACAGAAATTACACATGGAAAAGAAAATAAGTTGAAATACCAAGATAAAGAAAATAAGTTGAAATACCAAGATAATGAAAGATTAATGTAATGGTTTTGTGGTAAAAAAAAAAGAAAAAACATGAAGGACCCCATATTGAATGAAAATGTGCTTGCTTGTTAGAAAGACTTAAATGTACGTGTTTGTTATGGTAAAAACTAGAAAGAAAGTTGAAGGAAGGACCTATTGAAATAATGTGCTTGTTATAAAAAAACAGAAATTAAGATAATGAAAGATTTAATGCAAAAAACACTAGAAATTACATGAAGGACCCTACATTGAAATACCATGTGCTTGTTATAGTAAAGAAAAACAGAAATTACACATGGAAAAGAAAATAAGTTGAAATACCAAGATAATGAAAGACTTAATGTACGTGTTTGTTAAGGTAAAAAAACACTAGAAATTACATGAAGGACCCTACATTGAAATCCCATGTTCTTGTTATAGTAAAGAAAATAAGTTGAAATACCAAGATAATGAAAGACTTAATGTACGTGTTTGTTAAGGTAAAAAAACACTAGAAATTACATGAAGGACCCTACATTGAAATCCCATGTGCTTGTTATAGTAAAGAAAATAAGTTGAAATACCAAGATCATGAAAGACTTAATGTACGACCCTCGTTGAAATCCCATGTGCTTGTTATAGTAAAGAAAATAAGTTGAAATACCAAGATCATAAAAGACTTATATGTTTGTTATGATAAAAAAACACTAGAAATTACATGAAGGACCCTACGTTGAAATCCCATGTTCTTGTTATAGTAAAGAAAATAAGTTGAAATACCAAGATCATGAAAGACTTATATGTTTGTTATGATAAAAAACACTAGAAATTACATGAAAGAACCCATAGTGAAAAAAAACATAGAAATTATACTTGAAAGAACTGATGTAAAAATTGCACAATGATAACTCTATCCTAATATTTGTTATGGAAAAAAAAAACTGGAAATACTATGAAAGACAAGTTGAAATACTGTAATGAAAGACTGAATATATTGGTTTGTTATGATAGGAAGATACAAAGAAATTACATGAAAGAACCTTAATCAAAATTGCACGATGGTTTACTTATATTCCAGCGTTTGTTATCGTAAGTAAACAAACATAGTAATTACATGAAGGAGCATTAGACAACATACCATACTAAAAAGACCTAATTCCAGTGTTTGTTTTGGGAGAAATGAAAAGTTCGAAATGTCAATATACCTCAATGATTCACTAATTTACTCAACAGTTATGATCGGAAAATAAACAAAGTAATTACATGAAAGAGCGTTCGACAATATACCATAATAAAAAGCCTAATTCCAGTGTTTGTTATGGGAGAAATGAAATCAATACACCTCATTGATTCACTAATTTACCCCACTGTTTGTTATGGTAGGAAAACAAACAGTAATTACATGAAAGAGCGTTCGACAATATACCATAATAAAAAGCCTAATTCCAGTGTTTGTTATGGGAAAAATGAAATCAAAATACCTCAATGATTCACTAATTTACCCCATTGTTTGTTATGGTAGGAAAACAAACGGTAATTACATAAGAGCGTTCGACAATATACCATAATAAAAAGGCCTAATTCCAGTGTTTGTTATGGAAGAAATGAAATCAATACACCTCATTGATTCACTTATTTACCCCACTGTTTGTTATGGTAGGAAAACAAACAGTAATTACATGATAATAAAAGACCCTAATTCCAGCGTTTGTTTATGGGGAAATGAAATCATCCGCCTCATTGATTCTTAATTTTCACTGTTTGAAACAAACAGTAATTACATGAAGGAGCGTTAGACAGAATGCCATAATAAAAAGCCTAATTCCAGTGTTTGTTATGGGAGAAATGAAATCAAAATACCTCAATGATTCACTAATTTACTCCACTGTTTGTTTTGGTAGGAAAACAAACAAGAAATACTACATGAGAAAAATTAAAAGGCAGAATTCCACGATTTCCATTTGTGTTACGGCAAAGGAAAATAACAAAGAAATTATACATGAAAGAAGATATGTCAGATTAGCGTGATGATGTCTTCCAGGACACCTTCAATTAGTACCGAACCCTAATAGAGCAGACCCTCCGTTGAGCGACCTTTTATTTTATTTATTTATTTATGTTTTACTGACCTTCCATATTAAACGCACCCTTGGGAATTGACTCCTTACACACACACACACACACACACACATTAAAAAAAGTTCCGCTAGTTCATAATTGATAAATGCTATTGAAATTACACCTTCATTTAGTCTATTGAACTTCACACACACACACACACACACACACACACACACACACACACACATTTACCTTCCCTTCCTTCTTTCCTTCCTCCCTTCCTCCCTTCTCCTTTCTTCCTCATTCACGGTCTCAAAATCGCTAAATCCCACTGAAATAACACAACACAACACCTCCATTTAGCCTGACATTCTCGGGTATCTGTCGTGCGTCAAATCGAGGGTCCGCTGTACGAGGGTTCGGTCCACCGCTTTTGAGTTGCGTCGACACAGTGGCAGCGGGCGTTTGGTTTGCGTTGCGGGGAGCGTTACGTGTGTGTGCATGTGTGTGTGTGTGTGTGTCGGTCTTGTGTTGCGCGTCTCTCGCCCTCGTCTGGTCTGGTTCTCTGGCGTTGTGTTGCGTGCGTGCGTGTGTGTGTTGCGGAGTGATGGCTACAGGTGCATTGTATAACTTTATCACCGAAATATATTTTGTATCAAAATAGCAAATTAAATAAAAGGTTTTGAAAAGGTGTGAGTTTCCCTCTGAGCCTGATGATGATGATGATTGCCTATTGTTTTTTATGCACTAATGGGTAACGGCAATTAGCGGCCTTTTTTTATTATTTAATTTTTGTTACTCCTTTTTTGTTGCCCTTGAGCGGTTTTTTTTAGCCGTATAAAAAAAACTAATATAAGCTCTGTAAATAGATGGGTATATATGGGAGTAGTGGCAAGCGGAAAGATTCAGGAACACGTGTGGAGTGGATAGGAAGCATAGTGGATGGTAGAGGAAGGGTAAGATTGGGAGTGGAGGCCTGTGGAAGGAACGGGTAGGGTGGAGGAAATGTGGAGATCTGCTACCTCCGTTGAAGTGTCCGGGAGAGGTACGGAGGGAAGATCAGGTGGCGGAGAGAAAGAATGGAGGAGGAAGATGAGAAAGGGAGGTAAATGAAAACAGCTGATTGAAAATGTGGAAAAAATAGAAAATATGGAAAAAAGGAAAAGTTGGCAAGAAAATAAAAATAAATCTGTCAAAACAACCTATTTTTTTACGCACTGAAGGGTAAGTAACGTAAACTACTTTGTAAATAAACGTACTTGATGGAAAATATGGAAAAAAAATAGAAAAATGTGGGAAAAAAAGGAAAAGTTACCCATGAAATAAAAATAAATCTGTCAAAACAACCTATTTTTTTACGCACTGAAGGGTAAGTAACGTAAACTACTTTGTAAATAAATGTACTGATAGAAAATATGGAAAAAAAAAAACATATGGAAAAAAGGAAAATTTGCCAAGAAAATAAAAATAAGCCTCTATCTAAACAACCTATTTTTTTACGCACTGAAGGGTAAGTAACGTAAACTACTTTGTAAATAAATGTACTTGATAGAAAAATCAGAAAAAATAGAAAAATATGGAAAAAAAGGAAAATTTGGACGTAAAATAAAAATATACCTTTAACAGAACTGCCTATTTTTTTTACGCACTAATGGGTAAGGAACTAATATAAGCTTTGTAAATAAATGTACTTGGTAAGAAATTGGAAAAAATAGAAAAATATGGAAAAAAGGAAAATTTGGACGTAAAATAAAAATATACCTTTAACAGAACTCCCTATTTTTTACGCACTAATGGGTAAGGAACTAATATAAGCTTTGTAAATAAATGTACTTGGTAAGAAATTGGAAAAAAAATAGAGAAATATAGAAAAAAAGAAAATCTGGCCATAAAATTAAAATGTACCTTCGACAAAACAGAAAATATTAATAGATTCTAATTCTGAAAAAAGTTTAATGCAATATCCACTTACTTTTTAATGAGTATTTATCAGTCATTAGCAATTTGACTCAATAATTTCATTTTAATTTCAATAATTTAATTTTAATTCAATATCCAATAAATTTTCTGTTTTAGGAGAATATTTATCAATCAATTCTGACAAAGTTGATTCTGATATCCACTTAATTTTCATCCATTTTAAGAGAATAACTATCAATCTCAATTCTAATGAAATTTTAAGTATGTATCAACCTTAATTCCAACAAGGTTTAATTCCATAACCATTCAATTTTCCTTTTTTCTCCTCATGCAAGCCCTCGTCCAAATAGTGTTCCGACGGGAGACTTTTAACCCGGTAGCAGCGGGGATCACGTTTCTTAAAGGCCCCTCTAAGCGAGAAAAATGAGAAGAAAAAAAACACTTACACAAACCATTTCATAATATATATCAAAGCATTTGCGGTCAGTTTATGCAACATCTATTTTGGGGGGTTTATATCGTGGCACAAATTTGGCCCGTCGCTGGTACACGGTAAAGCCACAAATATGGCCCGTCGCTGGTACACGGTAAAGCCACAAATTTGGCCCGTCACTGGTACACGGTAAAGCCACAAATTTGGCCCGTCGCTGGTACACGGTAAGCCACAAATTTGGCCCATCGCTGGTACACGGTAAAGCCACAAATTTGGCCCGTCGCTGCTACTGGGTTAAGCTGCCAGGTAAAGAGCTGCACTAATACCTATTGCCTTAAAACCCCCACTGACAACCACCCCTACTGAATAACAACAGGAACTGAATCTACACACACTACTTCTGGCCTGAGCCGTCCCCCTTGGCCGCCTCCTTCATGGCCTCCGTCACCTTGAACATCGGGCCATGGCCAGGAACGATGTAGTCCGCCAGGAGAAGTACTTTGTTCCGGTGTTTCTCCTGGGTCTCGGGGTTTTCGCTCCCTGCTGTGTGTCGCCAGAGGGAAGGGTCGGCGATGTCCTCCTCCCGTTCGAAGAGGTCGCCTGTGGAGGGAGTTGAGAGCTTATTAGGCGGGTCATATATATAGATGGAGAAATGAAAGGTCGAAGGTCAATGGGTCATATTCTTGGGCATTTCGGAGGTCAAGAACACCCATTTGACAAGGCTTTCGTATGGTAGGTAGTTAAGTCAGTCAAGTTTGTTAGTTACTTGGTTAGTGAGGTTATCTTGTTGGTAGTTTTTAGTACTTTTGGGCGTATTCTTAAACATTTCGTCACCCAAGAACACATATTTGACAAGGCTTTCGTATGGTAGGTAGTTAAGTCAGTCAAGTTTGTTAGTTACTTGGTTAGTGAGGTTATCTTGTTGGTAGTTTTCAGTACTGTCAGGGGTGTATTCTTAAACATTTCGTCACCCAAGAACACATATTTGACAAGGCTTTCGTACGGTAGGTAGTTAAGTCAGTCAAGTTTGTTAGTTACTTGGTTAATGAGGTTATCTTGTTGGTAGTTTTCAGTACTGTCAGGGGTGTATTCTTAAACATTTCGTCACCCAAGAACACATATTTGACAAGGCTTTCGTATGGTAGGTAGTTAAGTCAGTCAAGTTTGTTAGTTACTTGGTTAGTGAGGTTATCTTGTTGGTAGTTTTCAGTACTGTCAGGGGTGTATTCTTAAACATTTCGTCACCCAAGAACACATATTCGACAAGGCTTTCGTAGGAGTTCTGAGCACTTCCGAAGGCTAGTTTTATGACCCTGGTGGTAGTTTGATGAAGCTTTTGTACCATGAACATAAAAACACACTCATGAGAACACGACTAACCTCCTTTTTAGGCCTTTGAAAATAGTTAATGTTCGAGGCAGAAGCTTCTATAAATACCCAGCAAAGGACCCACAGAATACCCACCAAAGGACCCACAGAATACCCAGCAAAGTACCCACAGAATACCCAGCAAAGGACCCACAGAATACCCAGCAAAGTACCCACAGAATACCCAGCAAAGGACCCACAGAATACCCAGCAAAGGACCCACAGAATACCCAGCAAAGGACCCACAGAATACCCACCAAAGTACCCACAGAATACCCACCAAAGTACCCACAGAATACCCACCAAAGTACCCACAGAATACCCAGCAAAGGACCCACAGAATACCCAGCAAAGTACCCACAGAATACCCACCAAAGTACCCACAGAATACCCACCAAAGTACCCACAGAATACCCACCAAAGTACCCACAGAATACCCAGCAAAGTACCCACAGAATACCCAGCAAAGGACCCACAGAATACCCAGCAAAGGACCCACAGAATACCCAGCAAAGTACCCACAGAATACCCACCAAAGGACCCACAGAATACCCAGCAAAGGACCCACAGAATACCCACCAAAGTACCCACAGAATACCCAGCAAAGGACCCACAGAATACCCAGCAAAGGACCCACAGAATACCCAGCAAAGGACCCACAGAATACCCAGCAAAGGACCCACAGAATACCCAGCAAAGGACCCACAGAATACCCAGCAAAGGACCCACAGAATACCCAGCAAAGGACCCACAGAATACCCACCAAAGGACCCACAGAATACCCAGCAAAGGACCCACAGAATACCCACCAAAGGACCCACAGAATACCCACCAAAGTACCCACAGAATACCCAGCAAAGTACCCACAGAATACCCAGCAAAGGACCTACAGAATACCCACCAAAGGACCCACAGAATACCCAGCAAAGGACCCACAGAATACCCACCAAAGGACCCACAGAATACCCAGCAAAGGACCCACAGAATACCCAGCAAAGGACCCACAGAATACCCAGCAAAGGACCCACAGAATACCCAGCAAAGGACCCACAGAATACCCAGCAAAGGACTCACAGAATACCCAGCAAAGGACCCACAGAATACCCAGCAAAGGACTCACAGAATACCCAGCAAAGGACCCACAGAATACCCAGCAAAGGACCCACAGAATACCCAGCAAAGGACCCACAGAATACCCAGCAAAGGACCCACAGAATACAAACCAAAGGACCCACAGAATACCCAGCAAAGGACCCACAGAATACCCAGCAAAGGACCCACAGAATACCCACCAAAGGACCCACAGAATACCCAGCAAAGGACCCACAGAATACCCAGCAAAGGACCCACAGAATACCCAGCAAAGGACCCACAGAATACCCACCAAAGGACCCACAGAATACCCACCAAAGGACCCACAGAATACCCAGCAAAGGACCCACAGAATACCCAGCAAAGGACCCACAGAATACCCAGCAAAGGACCCACAGAATACCCACCAAAGGACATATATAAAACCACCCACAGGAATCGTTACAGTCATTCACCAGCCACACCATATACTGACCTGCGATGACCACCTTGCCCTGGTCGGCGGTCTTCACCACCACCGAGACGTCCGCCGTGGTGTGGCCAGGCGTGGGGATGACCTGGAGGGCATCGTCGACCTTGAAAGGCTCCCCTGGTGGCGGCGGCGGTGGTGGTGGAAGAGAGAAAATGATGAGATGCAGGGATGACTTTAGAAATTTCTTGGTATGTGGTGGAAGAGGGAAAATGATGAGATGCAGGGATGACTTTAGAAATTTCTTGGTATGTGGTGGAAGAGGGAAAATGATGAGATGCAGGGATGACTTTAGAAATTTCTTGGTATGTGGTGGAAGAAGGAAAATGATGAGATGCAGGGATGACTTTAGAAATTTCTTGGTATGTGGTGGAAGGAGGAAAATGATGAGATGCAGGGATGACTTTAGAAATTTCTTGGTATGTGGTGGAAGAGGGAAAATGATGAGTTGTAGGGATGACTCAAGTAATATTTGGTTGGTGGTGGAAGATGGAAAATGACAAGTTGTAGGGGTGACTTCGGTAATATTTGGTATACTTTAAATTCACAAGTAACTTCTTCACTGACAAGCCTGATTTAAATGTCGTCCTGGTCTATCGTATTAGTCGAAAACACACCAATAAATATTTAAAACTCAACACAGTACAAGCAGACTTTTGTTTTTAAATATCTTACCCCTTGAGGAGCTGCTTCGTATACGTAAAAAAATCATAGTAATAAAAAAACATCGTATTAGTCGAATCCACACAGTAAATAACCAAAACTCGACATTATGCTAGCGAATTTTTCTGCATTTATTTATTTTTACGCCCTTGAGCTGCTTCCTTTACTAAAAAAATAAATAAATAAATAAATAAATAAATACTACATCCACATTGCCAGATCATCATACACCACACCTTGTATTTGGCAATCTTTGACCTTTAACGATTGCAAAAAGGCCCAAATAATCAACACTTCTGATTACGACAAATTAAATATCTTTTCTTGGTGTGGGTGCGACAGTTTTGGGCCTAAACTAACAAATGCAATGTTCTATGTTCGATAATCTGGTGATATTGTACATTTAACACACTCACACTCACCGGTCTCAAAGGGGTGGATGAAGAACTGGTCCTTATGGGAGACTGTGAACCCGACGATGTGTGTGGCCGCAGTGAAGAGGTTGAGGTTCCCCAGGTGGTCCGAGTGGCCGTGGGTCGCGATGGCATAGTTCACGTCCTCGCAGCGAATGCTCTCCTTGGCCAGGCCTGTGGGAAGGGTGCAGAGGAGGTGGATGAGGAAAAGGAAGAGAAACTAGAATAGACTGCATTGAGGAGAAAAATATCACTGAGAAAATGATGAAAAGAAGGAAGAATTAGGATGAAAGAGAGAGAGAAGGAAAGGAAGAGAAGGAAAGCTGGAAGGATGGAAAGAAATGAAGGATGAAAGAAAAAGAGGGCAAGTGGCTTATTTAACTAACAGATAAGGAAGGAGATAAAGGAATGAAGGATGAGAGAAAGGGAAGGAAAGGAAGAGAAGGGCAGCGCTTGAGAAGGAAGAGAAGGGCAGCACTTGAGAAGGAAGAGAAGGGCAGCACTTGAGAAGGAAGAGAAGGGCAGCACTTGAGAAGGAAGAGAAGGGCAGCGCTTGAGAAGGAAGAGAAGGGCAGCACTTGAGAAGGAAGAGAAGGGCAGCACTTGAGAAGGAAGAGAAGGGCAGCACTTGAGAAGGAAGAGAAGGGCAGCACTTGACAAGGAAGAGAAGGGCAGCACTTGAGAAGGAAGAGAAGGGCAGCACTTGAGAAGGAAGAGAAGGGCAGCACTTGAGAAGGAAGAGAAGGGCAGCACTTGAGAAGGAAGAGAAGGGCACTTGAGAAGGAAGAGAAGGGCAGCACTTGAGAAGGAAGAGAAGGGCAGCACTTGAGAAGGAAGAGAAGGGCAGCACTTGAGAAGGAAGAGAAGGGCAGCACTTGAGAAGGAAGAGAAGGGCAGCACTTGAGAAGGAAGAGAAGGGCAGCACTTGAGAAGGAAGAGAAGGGCAGCACTTGAGAAGGAAGAGAAGGGCAGCTCTTGAGAAGGAAGAGAAGGGCAGCACTTGAGAAGGAAGAGAAGGGCAGCACTTGAGAAGGAAGAGAAGGGCAGCACTTGAGAAGGAAGAGAAGGGCAGCACTTGAGAAGGAAGAGAAGGGCAGCGCTTGAGAAGGAAGAGAAGGGCAGCACTTGAGAAGGAAGAGAAGGGCAGCACTTGAGAAGGAAGAGAAGGGCAGCACTTGAGAAGGAAGAGAAGGGCAGCACTTGAGAAGGAAGCAGAGAAAGGAAAGAAAGAAAAGGGCAGTGTTGAGAAGAAAGGAAAAGAGGAAATGGAATGAAAGAAAGAGGGAAGGAAAGGAAGCAGAGAGGATATAGAGAAGAATCATGCAGTTCTAATTTAGTTTACATCAAAAGCAAGGCAAGAAGGCAGCGGCTGAGTGGTTAGCGTGCTTGGCTCACATTCACTACGCCATGGACAACATCGCTTTGAATCCCCACGCTACCACCTGGGATTTTTCAGTGACCGCCGAGTGGCCTAAGACTACCCACATGCTGTCCTGAAGCCCACCCATCAACCCGGACTCGAGAGGAAACCGTCCAGTGAATCAAGAATGAGTTCCGGGGGGCAGCATGAGCCAAGCATAACTGGCGCCACTATAAAAATTCCCAGCGCCATGGCGGGCTTGGGCTGACCATCTGGCCCCTGAAGAAAGCCTGCCAGTGATATAGGCGGGGTCGTAATAATAATAAATAAATTAATAAAAATCACCAGAGAGTATCACGTTCTTGTCCCAGGCGGTGAGGGTGTCCACGATGACAATGTTGGGACCCTTGACCAGCGTACAAGTGCAGTTGGCCCTCATGACCCCATCCTCAAGGCGGGAGTAGCCATCCTGCAGCACGTGAACACTGTAGCTCATCCTGGCCTGTCGCTGCACTGGGGGTGGGCGGATGTGTCCCACGGTACGCCTGAAAGAAAGTAAAAAGGACAAGTAGAGCAGGAATATATATTGTGGTGGAAGATCTTCGATATATATTATGAAATGGTTTGTGTGAGTGATGTTTTTTTTCATTTCTCTCCTTGTCTTTCTCTTAATGTATACTAAACTGGAACTGATTCTTCTTTAACCCAGTAGCAGTGATGGGCCAAATTTGTGGCTTTACCGTGTAGCAGCGACGGGCCAAATTTGTGGCTTTACCGTGTAGCAGCGACAGGCCAAATTTGTGGCTTTACCGTGTAGCAGCGACGGGCCAAATTTGTGGCTTTACCGTGTAGCAGCGACGGGCCAAATTTGTGGCTTTACCGTGTAGCAGCGACGGGCCAAATTTGTGCCATGATTTAAACCCCCCAAAAATAGATGATGCATAATCTGATCACAAATGCTTCGATATATATTATGAAATGGTTTGTGTGAGTGATGATTTTTTCTCATTTTTCTTGCTTAGAGGGACCATTAAGAAACATGGTCCCCGCTGCTACTGGGTTAATGTATACTAAACTAGAACTGATTCGATCCTTCCTTTCCTTTCCCTTCTCTCATCCTTCCTTTTCCTCTTATTTCCTTTCCGTTCCTGTCTTTTTCATTTCTTTTTCTTGATCCTTCCTTCCCTCTCCTCTTTATTTCAACCTTTTTTCTTCCGATCTTTCCCTTCTATCCCTGTTTCTTCCTTACCGATGTGCAGGGCTTGTAAACATGTAATAATCGCGTTTTAACTTGGGTCATTGGCTGGTTGTGTCTCAATGGAGGATTAATTAGACTTATATATTGACTTATCTTACGTACCGTGGTGTGTGTTATCTAAAGCTACAGCCTTACCGATGGGCAGGGCTTGAAAAACGTGTAATAATCGTGTTTTAACTTATAGAAGGCTGGTTGTGATTCAATGGAGGGTTATCTAGACATATTTAATGACTTATCTTACGTGTCAAGGTGTGTGTTATCTAAATCTACAGTCTTACCGATGAGCAGGGCTTGAAAAACGTGTAATAATCATGTTTTAACTTATAGAAGGCTGGTTGTGATTCAATGGAGGGTTATCTAGACATATTTAATGACTTATCTTACGTGTCAAGGTGTGTGTTATCTAAATCTACAGCCTTACCGATGAGCAGGGCTTGAAAAACGTGTAATAATCATGTTTTAGCTTATAGTGGTCATTGGCTGGTTGTGTCTCAATGGAGGATTAATTAGACTTATATATTGACTTATCTTACATGCCGTGGTGTGTGTTATCTAAATCTACAGTCTTACCGATGAGCAGGGCTTGAAAAACGTGTAATAATCATGTTTTAGCTTATAGAAGGCTGGTTGTGTCTCAATGGAGGGTTATCTAGACTTATTTAATGACTTATCTTACGTGTCAAGGTGTGTGTTATCTAAATCTACAGCCTTACCGATGAGCAGGGCTTGAAAAACTTGTAATAATCATGTTTTAACTTATAGAAGGCTGGTTGTGACTCAATGGAGGATTAATTAGACTTACTTAGTGACTTATCTTACGTGCTGAGGTGTGTGTTATCTAAATCTACAGCCTTACCGATGAGCAGGGCTTGAAAAACGTGTAATAATCGTGTTCTAAGGTCCCAGTCCCTTGTCCAGGCACCACGTGGTCTCAAGGTCAAACACACGACTTGCACATCTCGGTATCCGGTTCGTGTCCCGTGAACCCCGAAGCAGCTCCCTGTACCCCATTGAAATACTAGTTTTATACACGTCTAACCTAATATATTTCACGTATCTTCACTTACAGACTTAAATAAACCCGGGACATAGAGAAATAGAGTTATAAAGAGTTAAAGATTGGCCATTTGGGTGATAGATGGGTCAAGAAAGACATATCCCACATCACCTGGCCAATAAGGACGTGGAAAACAGGTTAATTAGGGTGAATATGACCTCTATTGACCCTCACATGACCTCCCTTATATATATGAAGAGGAAAATGATAAAGATTAGCCATTTGGGTGATAGATGGGTCAAGACAGACATATCCCACATCACCTGACCAATAAGGACGTGGAAAACAGGTTAATTAGGGTGAATATGACCTCTATTGACCCTCACATGACCTCCCTTATATATATGAAGGGGAAAATGATAAAGATTGGCCATTTGGGTGATAGATGGATCAAAACAGACGTATTCCACATCACCTGACCAATAAGGACGTGGAAAACAGGTTAATTGGTGTGAATATGACCTCTATTGACCCTTACATGACCTCCCTTACATAAATGAAGAGGAAAATGATAAAGATTGGCCATTTTGGGTGATAGGAGGGTTAAGACAGACATATCCCACATTACTGGCCAATAAGGGCGTGAAATACAGGTTAATTGGTGTGAATATGACCTCTGTTGACCCTTACATGACCTCCCCTACTTAGAAGAGGAGGAAAAGGGAGAGAAAAGAGGAGAAAGGAGATAACAGACAACCAGGAAAAGGCTGAAGAAAGGAAGGGAAAGGACAGAGGAGGGAAAATAAGGACAGTGAAAGGAAGGAAAAGGAAAGGAAAGAAGGACAGAGGAAAGAAAATAAGGACAGATGAAGGAAAAGGAAAGAAGGAAGAGGAAAGAAAAGGGAAGAGGAAGGAAGGAAAAGGAAAGGAAAGGAAAGGAGGACAAAGGAAGGAAAAGGAAAGGAAAGGAGAACAGAGGAAGGAAAAGGAAAGGAAAGAAGGACAAGGAAACGGAAAGGAAAGGAAAAGGGAGGAAAACGAAGGAAAAGGAGGACAGAGGAAGGAAAAGGAGAGGAAAGAAGGGCATAATATAGAAAGGAAGAGGAAGAGAAGGAAAAGGAAAGGAAAGGAGGAAAAGGATGGAATAGGAAAGAAAAGGAGGAGAGAGGAAGGAAAAGGAGGGAAGGAAAAGGAATAAATGAGGACAGTAAAGAAGAGGACAGAGGAAGAAAGAGAAGGAAAAGGAAAGAAGGACAAAGGAAGGAAAATAAGGAAGAGGAGAGAAGGAAAAGGAAAGGAAAGGAAAGGAGGACACAGGAAGGAAAAGGAAAGAAGGACAGAGGAAAGAAAATAAGGAAGAGGAGAGAAGGAAAAGGAAAAGGAACGAAGGACAGAGGAAGGAAAATAAGGAAGAGGAGAGAAGGAAAAGGAAAAGGAAAGAAGGACAGAGGAAGGAAAATAAGGAAGAGGAGAGAAGGAAAAGGAAAAGGAAAGAAGGACAGAGGAAGGAAAATAAGGAAGAGGAGAGAAGGAAAAGGAAAAGGAAAGGAAAGGAGGACACAGGAAGGAAAAGGAACGAAGGACAGAGGAAGGAAAATAAGGAAGAGGAGAGAAGGAAAAGGAAAAGGAACGAAGGACAGAGGAAGGAAAATAAGGAAGAGGAGAGAAGGAAAAGGAAAAGGAAAGGAAAGGGGGACACAGGAAGGAAAAGGAAAGGAAGAGGAGGAAAAGGGGGACAAAGGAAGAGGAGGAAGAGGAAACTGGAAGATGGGAGGTAAGAGAGAGGGGCCAAGAGGACGCCAAGCCACTAGATAAAGCCATCCACGTGACAGCAGGAAGAGGAGGAGGAGCAGGACCAGCAGGGAGCGAGGTGAGGGGCAGAAGCAGCTGTGTCACCTGTGTTCCCCGTGCACAGGTGACGGCAAGGCTCACCTGGACGTGTGGGCGGCGGGGGCGGGCGTGCAGGTGTTTGCGTCTTCTGCACGGGATCACGGCTGCTGACACACACACATTATATTATTTTATTTTTCCTCCTCGGGCTGTAAATGTCTCGCCTCTGTGCTCTAAGGGTGGTTGATGTGGCGTTGATGTGGCGTTGGTGTGGGTAATTTATCTGTGTGGCTCACTTCTCTAACGCCCCCCTCCCCCCGGGTGTGATTCTGTACCTTCACCGGCAACACGTGTGGGCGGCCTGAGCACCACCACCTGAGCACGCCTGAGCCGGGTGTGTCACTGGGGGGGGGGTTGTACGTTCCTAGGACAAGTCTGATGCTGGTCATGTTTAAACAGTAGTATGGGCTGTACCCCCCACACTTACTGCTTGGATTAAAATCCTTAGGGGGAGGTAACCACCCTTGTAGGAAATTGTTAGGTTTTGTATTGTTAGATTAAGTTTTTGGGGGGATGAAGAGGGCAACCCCCCCTTTGGTTAGATTGGTTTAGGTTATGGTTTTACCTTGACCTTGAATTTACCTTGAAGCGCCTCTGCCTCAAGAGAGCGTTACACCCTCGATGTACGTTGAGGCAGGGCCACGGCGTTGCCGCCACCCATTACACTGCTGCAGTATTCCAGCTGGGAAGTGATGGAGTTAGAAGTTGTTGGTCGTGCTGCAGAATATCCCGGGACACCTGGTTGATCCGGGATTGATGCCAAAAATTTGTCCAGTTCCCTCTTGAACACCTCTGTTTCCACCCCTGTAATGTTTCTCAGCTCTCTGGGGAGGTGGTTGAAGAGTCTGGCCCCCTTTTTTGAGATGCTGTTGTATTGGAGTGTCTTTACTTTAGCTTGGCATTTAGATGATTATTGTTATTGTTATTAGATTGTTATTGTTGGTTGTCCATAATTTTGGTAAATACTTGGGGCCTTGCCACTATGCCTTAGGCTAGTTAGTGTTGGTGGGCTGTGGCTCAGGGCGGCATCTGGCTAGCGTAACGGCTGCCCTGGTGCTGGCCAGGCCTGATGCATTTATGCCTAATGTCCAACACAACTTTAGGGATTGTGCTGGCCCCATCAGACGGCAGTGTGCTCCCAGGCGTGTGCGTCATGGTGGACGTGACCAACAAGACCTTTGAGGCCGTGCTGCCGCAGATCATCTCTGAGGTCAGGGCCGCCACCTTCCTGGCCCTGGACGCAGAGTTCACCGGCCTCCTCGCCAACGCTGCCTACAAGGCAGAGTGAGTAACACTTGACAATGAGTGGCTTCATCTCTACATTGGAGGTTTTTGTTTCTATTTATTTACCATATTTGTCACAAAACAAGGCAGCTCATTGACAAAACAATATTCATCATTATTTTCAGCTTGCCATCAATTTTCCCCAACTGCAGATTTTTTTTCTTTCATTTTTTGTTGTGGCTAATAAAGGAAATATAAGAAATGTTGAAGGCCCACCATTTCTCCTCCCAGCCTGTTTGATGATGGTCCGCGGCGGTACAGGAAGCTGTGCGCCAGCATGCACCACTTCTCCATCACGCAGCTTGGCCTGGCGGTGTTCACGGTGAGTGTTGCTAAAAAATAAATAAGAAAAGACTAGTAATTTATCCTTGATATATTGTTATATTGCAGTGTAGGAGATAAGAGAGACATTCTACTCGGAAATGTAAAAGAAATGTCTGGTAATTCCTCGTGTCCAGGGTGAGGTGGACAGCAACAGCTACAGCGTGTCCACCTACAACTTCTACCTGCGGCCCCACTCCTGTGCCTCCAGCGACCCCATCATCGCCTGCCAGACCTCCAGCCTCGAGTTCCTGCAGCGGTTTAACTTTGACTTCAACAAGGTGAGCAAGACGAGGGTGTTTGGCGGGTTAGTAAAAGCAAACTTGAAATTATGTTGTTTTTTATTTGATTTATTGACGAACGCCTGATGTTACGTTGCAGTGGATCTACGAAGGCGTCCCGTACATGAACTCCGAGGAAGAGGAGAACCTTCAGACGGAGCTGTCGGCACTCTTCAAGGGAACCAAACCAGTCCTCTTGTCCTTTGAGGTACAGCACACATAATAATAATAATAATAATAATAATGCAGAAAATATTATAGATACCCTCCAATTGACCTCTTTTGGCTACTCTTTGCATTTTACTTTTTTTTTTGTTTTTACTCTTTTTGTTGCCCTTGAGACGCATCCTTTAGCGTAAAAAAATAATAATAATAAAGAAAATATTCACTACACACGCACCAGTCCCCCCTTCACACACATAACACACCTTCCTACAGTTGACCGATCACCTGAGGGGCGTGGGGGAGTGGGTGGCGATGGGGTGTGAGGGCGGCACGCACACGGTCGCCGGCGTACTGGACACACACTCCCAGGCCATGTTGCTCGCTGCCATCCACAACACCTTCGCTGGGCTCTGGGCGACGCTGCAGGATGGCCAGGTGCGTGTGTGTGTGTGTGTGTGTGTGTGTGTGTGTGTGTGTGTGTGTGTTTGCCTAGTTATGGTGTACAGGGCCTGAGCTACATTCAAGTGGTCCTGTTTCCATGTCTATATTTGTCCAGTTTTTATTTATTTTTATTTATTTATTTATTTTTTTTTTTTCATCTTCGTCCATATTTGTCTTTTGTGTTAAATTGGTTACGTTTTTTATCCTCTGTCTGTCTATCGTTCACTCTATTTTTTTTTTTTTTTTTATGTGGGCTATGTTTCTGTATCTTCCTCTGTCTTTCTTTCCCTTTTTTTCCATTATGTCGGTTATGTTTCCTTAATATTCTATCTATCTATCTTTGAGCCTATTTTTCCCTTGTATGTAGATTGCTGTGTTTCTTTATCTTCCTCTGTCTATCTTTCTCTTTGTTGTTTATATATCCCCAACATATGAACACACAATCTTTCTCTTTTATATATATTTGCCTTCCACAATTAAACACACTATCTCCCTTTTTCTGTTTACATTCTCCCAACACATACAAACTCTATCTCTCTCTTTATGTATATTTCCCTACCACAATCAAACACTATCTCCCTTTTTCTGTTTACATTTTCCCAACACATACAAACACTCAACAGATTGTGGTGAGGTCAGTATCCAGCGACGAGAGAGAGAGGCTTGACGCGGAGGACCCAGGGCGGACACAGCTGGTCTCGGCACTTGTGGAGAGGAACACGGGTTTTACGAGGCTGTTCCGACACCTGGTGGAGCTCAGGAAACCCATCGTCCTGCATAACTGTATCCTGGACCTTATGCTGATGTACAAACAGGTGGGTGCTACTTGATAATGAACCCTTTATTCAGTCTTGCTAAAGTCATACCATTCTTAACCCATCCGCTGTGATTGGTACGGATTTTGCCTTCACTGGTAGCCTGGTAACATACACTCCCAGGTCTTTCTCTGCCTCTGTGGTGGATAGTGGAGTATATACCCTATGAATGCAGTAAGGACCCTATCAGCCTACTATATACCCTGTCAATGCAGTAAGGACCCTATCAACCATCCAGTGCTATTAGAAGCGTTACCAAGTCCGTGCAATCTCTCATAATTTCAGTTCCACAAGAGGCTGCCGAGTTCCTACAGCACCTTCAAGTCTGAGGTTCATGCACTTTTCCCTCTCCTCTACGACACCAAGTTCGTGGCCGAGGAGATGCGATCCAAGTACAGGGACGACGCCATTGGTGAGTTGTTGTACTGTTTATTTTGTTTATTTATTTACTTGTTTATTCTTTGGTACGTAACGGGACGGAGGTACGGAGACGTTGCTATTGATATTTTTTTTGTTTTATTTTGTTTTTGTTTCAGTGTGTCTATATATTTTTTTTTGTTATTTGTGGTATTATTTATTTTATTTCTTCATTCATTCATTCATTCAAAGTGCAGTGTAAGAACATGATGATACTATTGGTAATTTATTTTGTTCTTTCATTCATTTCCTTCCTTTCTATCTCTCTTTATCTACTTATTCATCCATTCATATTCATTCACTCATCATGCAATACAAATACAAAGACTATACCATTTATTTTATCATTTATTTATTCAGATTTATTCACTTACCTATTCATAATCTATCATTCATAATTCACTTTACATTCGCTCCCCCTTTCGGCGAGTAACCCACTGGACCTTGTATACATTCATTCACCCCCTCATTAATTCTTTCATAATCCACATATTTATCCATTTATTTCTTTATCCACTCACTCATAATCCACTTTACATTCGCTCCCCCTTCCAGTGAGCAAAATCCTCCACAAGACGAGCCTCGGAGAGCTTCACACCGCCCTCAGAGGAGACTTGCCGGTGCTGTATGTCCCTCGCCTGCACCACCGCCCGCCCGACAACAAGTACTGTGAGTGGCGGGGCTTGCCGGGAGGGAGGGGAATGTTTCACCCATAATACGATTTTTTATATTTTTTTTCAGCAAGGGAGACGGCTCAAGGGCAACAAAAAGAGTGCAATAGAATAAAAAGCCCGCTACTCACCGCTCCCATAATAGACAAGTGGCCAAACGAGAGGTCAATTTCGGGTGGAGAGGCGTCTTGAGGATTAACAGTATAGAGTGAATGCTTTAGAGAATTTCTGTACCCTCAAAAACGATAAGTAGACCAGCAGAATGGAAATATGGGGAGTACACAAGAGAATGGACACTCATTGGTTCATATATATCATGTAATTCAACTTCTTTGTCTGTTTTGTAGCTGCTCAGTGTTATGCAGGTGTGAGTTTAACCTGGTAGCAGTGGGGACCATGCTTCTTAATGGTCCCTCTAAGCAAGAAAAATGAGAAAAAATCACCCCTCACACAAACCATTTCATGATATATATCAAAGCATTTGTGATCAGTTTATGCATCATCAATTTTGGGGGTTTATATCATGGCACAAATTTGGCCCGTCGCTGCTACACGGTAAAGCCACAAATTTGACCCATCGCTGCTACATAGTAAAGCCACAAATTTGGCCCGTCGCTGCTACACGGTAAAGCCACAAATTTGACCCATCGCTGCTACATAGTAAAGCCACAAATTTGACCCATCGCTGCTACATAGTAAAGCCACAAATTTGGCCTGTCGCTGCTACATAGTAAAGCCACAAATTTGGCCTGTCGCTGCTACATAGTAAAGCCACAAATTTGGCCTGTCGCTGCTACATAGTAAAGCCACAAATTTGACCCATCGCTGCTACATAGTAAAGCCACAAATTTGACCCATCGCTGCTACATAGTAAAGCCACAAATTTGGCCTGTCACTGCTACCGGGTTAATAGTTTGCAGTGAAGTACATACATTATTCCATTTCTTCCTTGTCGTTGCAGCGCAGGAGAGCGTGATGCTGCATGAGGCGGGCTATGATGCTATCCTGACTGGGACTTGCTTCGTGCGCATGGCCCAACTCTGCGCCATGATAAGCCTGCCCGTGTAAGTCCCGTGTTGTGTGTGTCAGGGTATGAAGGAGACATTATCCAGCAAGGGGAGGTCTTTCTTTGTTGATTCATGCTATAGGTTTCTGGATATCATGTGTTTGAAGATACCCTAAACTTAACCTAACAAAACCCCAAACAGTCACTATAGGTCTTGACTCAGAAAATTCATATATGCTTCCTTACTAATGAGACTTTCTATACAACAAAGTGAGGTCATTCTGTGTTGATTTATACCATAAGGTGCTGGCTATCATGTGTTTGAAGATACCCTAAACTTAACCTAACCTAACCTAACAAACCCCAAACAGTCACTATAGGTCTTGACTCAGAAAATTCATATATGCTTCCTTACTAATGAGACTTTCTATACAACAAAGTGAGGTCATTCTGTGTTGATTCATACCATAAGGTGCTGGCTATCATGTGTTTGAAGATACCCTAAACTTAACCTAACAAAACCCCAAACAGTCACTATAGGTCTTGACTCAGAAAATTCATATATGCTTCCTTATTAATGAGACTTTCTATACAACAAAGTGAGGTCATTCTGTGTTGATTCATACCATAAGGTGCTGGCTATCATGTGTTTGAAGATACCCTAAACTTAACCTAACCTAACCTAACAAAACCCCAAACAGTCACTATAGGTCTTGACCCAGAAAATTCATATATGCTTCCTTACTAATGAGACTTTCTATACAACAAAGTGAGGTCATTCTGTGTTGATTCATACCATAAGGTGCTGGCTATCATGTGTTTGAAGATACCCTAAACTTAACCTAACCTAACCTAACAAAACCCCAAACAGTCACTATAGGTCTTGACCCAGAAAATTCATATATGCTTCCTTACTAATGAGACTTTCTATACAACAAAGTGAGGTCATTCTGTGTTGATTCATACCATAAGGTGCTGGCTATCATGTGTTTGAAGATACCCTAAACTTAACCTAACCTAACCTAACAAAACCCCAAACAGTCACTATAGGTCTTGACCCAGAAAATTCATATATGCTTCCTTACTAATGAGACTTTCTATACAACAAAGTGAGGTCATTCTGTGTTGATTCATACCATAAGTTGCTGGCTATCATGTGTTTGAAGATACCCTAAACTTAACCTAACCTAACCTAACAAAACCCCAAACAGTCACTATAGGTCTTGACTCAGAAAATTCATATATGCTTCCTTACTAATGAGACTTTCTATACAACAAAGTGAGGTCATTCTGTGTTGATTCATACCATAAGGTGCTGGCTATCATGTGTTTGAAGATACCCTAAACTTAACCTAACCTAACCTAACCTAACAAAACCCCAAACAGTCACTATAGGTCTTGACCCAGAAAATTCATATATGCTTCCTTACTAATGAGACTTTCTATACAACAAAGTGAGGTCATTCTGTGTTGATTCATACCATAAGGTGCTGGCTATCATGTGTTTGAAGATACCCTAAACTTAACCTAACCTAACCTAACAAAACCCCAAACAGTCACTATAGGTCTTGACTCAGAAAATTCATATATGCTTCCTTACTAATGAGACTTTCTATACAACAAAGTGAGGTCATTCTGTGTTGATTCATACCATAAGGTGCTGGCTATCATGTGTTTGAAGATACCCTAAACTTAACCTAACCTAACCTAACAAAACCCCAAAGTCACTATAGGTCTTGACTCAGAAAATTCATATATGCTTCCTTACTAATGAGACTTTCTATACAACAAAGTGAGGTCATTCTGTGTTGATTCATACCATAAGGTGCTGGCTATCATGTGTTTGAAGATACCCTAAACTTAACCTAACCTAACCTAACAAAACCCCAAACAGTCACTATAGGTCTTGACTCTGAAAATTCATATATGCTTCCTTACTAATGAGACTTTCTATACAACAAAGTGAGGTCATTCTGTGTTGATTCATACCATAAGGTGCTGGCTATCATGTGTTTGAAGATACCCTAAACTTAACCTAACCTAACCTAACAAAACCCCAAACAGTCACTATAGGTCTTGACTCAGAAAATTCATATATGCTTCCTTACTAATGAGACTTTCTATACAACAAAGTGAGGTCATTCTGTGTTGATTCATACCATAAGGTGCTGGCTATCATGTGTTTGAAGATACCCTAAACTTAACCTAACCTAACCTAACAAAACCCCAAACAGTCACTATAGGTCTTGACTCAGAAAATTCATATATGCTTCCTTACTAATGAGACTTTCTATACAACAAAGTGAGATCATTCTGTGTTGATTCATACCATAAGTTCCTGCCTATCATGTTTGAAGATACCCTGAACCTAACCTAACAAAACCACAAACACAGATGATAACACTCACTCAAATCTAGTTGTACGAATATAGGGCTAAAACTATATTAACCATTTTCACCCCTCACAGAACGGCTCCCCATCGGCCCCTCAGCCCTCGGGAGCACCTCTTCACCCTCAAGGAGTACGCCAACAAGATCCAGGTGCCGAGGTCAGCCGTCTCCTGCATGGTACACACTCGCTCTCTATCCTTCGCCCTTAGCTTGCTCATACTCTTATATTTATTTATTTATTTATTTATTTTAACGCCTATAGCATGGGTAGGCTTGCTTAAGGGGCGTGGATGGTGTTCGGCCCCAGCCCGTCATGGCGCAGGCAAGTGTTTATAGTGGCGCCATCTTCTCTTGACTCGCTCACCCTCCCCTCTTTTTATTTTTTTACAGTAAACACGTCAAGGGAAAAAAAAAGGAAAATAATATGCTACACACTTGCTCTCTATGCTTCGCCCTTTGCATGCTCACACTCCCCCTCCCCTCCTTTTTTTTTTACAGTAAACACCTCAAGGGCAATAAAAGAAAATAATGAAAAAGATGCCCCTTGATACCCAGCACTTTGAATTTCTCTTGTCCTAAAGCCTTAACAGTCATTTTAGGTGCCCTGGGTAGTGTTTGAAGCTGCTAATAGATGGATAGGATTAGGATAGGTTAAGTGGATGGGATAGAATAGGAATAGGTTAGGTTAGGATAGGATAAGATAGGGTAGGATTAAGGGATCAGTGTTTTGAGCCGTGTTTGAAGCTGCTAACAGATGGATAGGATTAGGATAGGTTAGGTGGATGGGATAGAATTGGAATAGGTTAGGTTAGGATAGGACAAGATAGGGTAGGATTAAGGGATCAGTGTTTTGAGCAGTGTTTGAAGCTGCTGGTAAGTTAATAGTATAGGTTAGAATAGGATTAGGTTAGGATAAGATAGGATAGGATTAAGGGATAGGTGTTTTGAGCAGTGTTTGAAGTTGGTGATGGATAGGTTAGGTTAGGAGAGGATTGGATAGGCTAAAATAGGATAGGATAGGTTAGGATAAGATAGGATAGGATTAAGGGATAGGTGTTTTGAGCAGTGTTTGAAGTTGGTGATGGATAGGTTAGGTTAGGAGAGGATTGGATAGGCTAAAATAGGATAGGATAGGTTAGGATAGGGTTGGATAAGGTAGAATAGGATTAAGGGATAGGTGTTTTGAATGGTGTTTCAAGTTGGTGATCGATGAATAGTATAGGTTAGGATAGCATAGGATAGGATAGAATAGGATTGGATAGGTTAGGATAGGGTTGGATAAGATAGGATTGAATAGGATAGGATAGGATAAGTGATTCCTATTTTTCCTCTTCCTACAATGTTTTTCCCTATTATTTTTTCCTTTTCTCTTCCTATAACATTTTCCTATTCTCCCTATTTCCATTCCTATAATTTTTTTCATTTTTCCAATTTTTCCTATTTTTTCTTTCTTTTCTTACATTTCTTCTCTTCTTTCTATTCTTTTTCCTACATTTTCTATTACTCTTTCTATCCCTATTCTGTTTCTTATATTCTTTCCCCATCCTTCCATTCCTGTTCTTCCTGTTTTTCTCTATTCCAATTTCTACATTTTTTTCCTTTTCTCCTTCCTATTCCTCATGTTTTTTGTTGTTTTCCTATTTTCCTAGTCCTATTCCTCTTATGTTTTCTCCTATTATTCCTATTCCTTCTATATTTTCCTTACGATTATCCCCTTAATTACGTAAACTCCTCCTGTGATTACATTTCTCCTCTTTCTATTCTTTTTTCCTATGTTTTTCCTTATCCTTCCTATCCCTAATCTGTTTTCTTATATTCCTTTTCCCATTCTCCGTTCCTATTGTTTTCTTGTTTATCCAATTTTTCCTATTTCTTCTTTCATTTCTCCTCTTCTTTCTATTCTTTTTCCTTTGTTTTTCCTTATCCTTCCTATCCCTAATCTGTTTTCTTCTTATTTTCTTTTCCCCATTCTCCGTTCCTATTGTTTTCTTGTTTATCCAATTTTTCCTATTTCTTCTTTCATTTCTCCTCTTCTTTCTATCCTTTTTCCTATGTTTTTCCTTATTCTTCCTATCCCTAATCTGTTTTCTTATATTCCTTTTCCCATTCTCCGTTCCTATTGTTTTCTTGTTTATCCAATTTTTCCTATTTCTTCTTACATTTCTCCTCTTCTTTCTATCCTTTTTCCTTTGTTTTTCCTTATCCTTCCTATCCCTAATCTGTTTTCTTCTTATTTTCTTTTCCTCATTCTTCCGTTCCTATTGTTTTCTTGTTTATCCAATTTTTCCTATTTCTTCTTTCATTTCTCCTCTTCTTTCTGTTCTTTTTCCCATGTTTTTCCTTACCCTTCCTATCCTTAATCTGTTTTCTTATATTCCTTTTCCCCATTCTCCGTTCCTATTGTTTTTTCTTGTTTATCCACCAAATTACGTAAACTCCCGCAGGTTCTCAGCGGGGAGGATCGGCCCAGCAAGCGTCCTCCGTGGCTGCTGGTGGAGGGGCAGGGCAGGGGAGTGAGGGTGACGCCGGGGCTGGTCTCGGCAACGCTGGCTAAGTACGGGCGCTTGGACGTACAGCCGCTCAATAATAAGTCTGTGTTGGTCGCCACTACGTCCTGGAACTGGTAGGTGGTTGTGGCTGTTTGGGGTAGTGGTATTGTGGTGGTTTGGTGGTGGTGGAGTTGTACACTGTGACATTAAATTTATACATTATTTATATTTCAACCTAACACACAAGTTCATTTACTTTTATCTAACGCCTTTTTCTGTGATGTTTGTCCCTTTGTTTATCTTTCAACCCTCACTAATTCATGTCATTTATAACTTTCGTCTTTGTCTTTTCCTTTTATCTCTTGTCTCCATCTCTTATCTTTTGTCATTTCTCTGTTTTCATTTATCTTGTTTCTTCATCTCGCCATTTATCTTTTGTCTTGACCCGGTAGCAGCGACGGGCCAAATTTGTGGCTTTACCATGTAGCAGCGATGGGCCAAATTTGTGGCTTTACCGTGTAGCAGCGACGGGCCAAATTTGTGGCTTTACCGTGTAGCAGCGACAGCCCAAATTTGTGGCTTTACCGTGTAGCAGCGATGGGCCAAATTTGTGGCTTTACCGTGTAGCAGCGACGAGCCAAATTTGTGCCATGATTCAAACCCCCCAAAAATAGATGATACATAAACTGATCACAAATGCTTTGATATATATTATGAAATGGTTTGTGTGAGTGATGATTTTTTTCTCATTTTTCTCGCTTAGAGGGACCATTAAGAAACATGATCCCTGCTGCTACCGGGTTAATCTCCTACCTCTTAGCTGTCTCCATGGCACTAATCCGTTCATTCATCTTGCAGCCTCACCAACATCCTGTCCAGCCTGTCCTCCGAGACTTCCCTCCAGGCCAAGATATACAGCCGGCCCAGACTCTCGCCCCTCATGCACACCTTCATACTGTGAGTACCACCATTCAAGTCCTCTGGTTAATCTTTAGTCAGGTCGTCTTGGGAGATTTTACTTTGCAGACTTAGCATTAATTTTCTTCAAGGATGTCCTCGTTTGGTCATAGGGGATTTAGTTTGCAGCTTTACAGTGTTTTTTGTTCAATGTTATACTCGTTTTGCCATGGGATGTTTTACTTTGCAGACTTATCATCGTTTTTCTTCAAAGATATACTAACTTTTGTCACAGGAGTTTGCAGTCTTACCTTTGTTTCTGCTTAGATGTCAATGGTTTGGTAGGATATAAAAACCAGTGGGAGGTGTTTGCATGCTCAGTATATTGTTTTGAAGTAATGAATATCAGAGATGGATCAATAAAAAGCAAGGGAGGACTCCGGACCTACGAGCCCTCACAGCCACAGCTCCAGGGCCAGGCCACACTCACGGCGCCTCCCCTCCCCCTCAGGTCCGGTGCTGTGCTGTCAACGGGACTCGGTGCGTGGCTAGTGTACAAGTCCTTCAAGAAGTCCTCCTCATGAGACCAGGAATGGATTAAAAGGTACATTCATAGTAAATAGTAATTATGCACTTGTAGGTTTGGAAAGCACGCCGCTCACGTCAGACACTGCCTTGCCAGCCCTTGCGTCTCTCCAGCGAGTCCTCGTGTGTTGGTCACTGCCCTCGTATTTAGCTTTCTTTGTACTTTCTTGGGTCTCTGCGCCGAGCCTTCCTCTCAGACAGCAGCAGAGCCTGGCCTCCAGCAGTGGAGGGTGGGTGACAAGCCGAACAGTGAAGGCAGTAGGTGAGGTTGCACACACACACACGTTGTGACGAAGTAAGAAGGTCCTCCAGCACAGAGGCGAGGGTCACGTGTGGGACAAGCTTGAAGTGCTGGACGATGGTCTCCGGAGTGGTGACCTCCATGACGAGCCAGCCCTGTGCATGGTGGCCTTTGCTGCCAATGGTTGTGCTTCACTGACTGGCTTGGCTGTTGTGGCTCAAGGGTTCAGCTGCCTGGGATATAATCTTGGTCTTGTAGGTTTTGGTTTTGCCTGAGTTCTGTCCTGGCCTCAGTCTTGTCTGTGCACTAACAGAGCTTTGTGAAGGTAGTGCCACCACGCTGCTGCTGTTCTCTCCGCTGCCACGTCGCTAAGACTCCTCGGTGAGGCTACTGTACACTGTGTACTCATGCTTAGTAAGTCGAGGGTTCATCTACTCCGTGACTATTTACTAAGCAAGTAAATTTTTCTAGATATTTGAGAAACTGCAAAGATCCTTTGGTTTTGTACATGCAAAATTTTGGTCACACTGTCCGACGAATCTAGTGGTCATGTTGCCAGACAGCCAAAGTACAATATGAAAGACAAGTGCCAGAGCGACTTGTAATGGTTCTCTTGGCATGAAGGAAACTGTTCTTCTAGTATGTATATAGACTTCTAATGTAAAGCTATTCTTTAAGAAAGACAGTATACATATTGCTAATTGAATATTTTAAGGTGACGGCAGCGCCAGAAACAGTGACAACACCCACCGCTGCCGTGCACTGCGGGGCGCGGCGCCCGGCACCTCTCCGGAGCACAGCCACCGGCCCCACAGTCTGACTGCGGGCGGTGGACTGAGTCTGGGGGCCGGGTGAACTAGACTGTCCCATGCATCAGCCAGGAATACACTTCATGGTACTACTGTGATACAAGTCCTCAGCCTGGACCTACCTGCCTCACTACTCAGGGTGTGTGATGGAGCACCTGGCAGTTCATGACTACCAAGGGCAGGCACTCTGTTATGTAAGCCTCATGTGTATTATGCCTTGGCTCACCTGGTAATGAAAACTTTACTCTTACTCCAGCATTGCCATCAAGTGTAATATTGGACCATTTACTCTTAACCAAGAGCCAAACCTTCACTGAGGTGACTGCCAACCTTCTGCACAGCAGGAGACATGCAGGACACAGCAGACAAGGTTACATGGAGGGTTCACACGTCCCTCACCGATTCATCCAATTAGCAGACTTTTCCCCAGGGGGCAGCCCCCCCCCGTCACTGTTCTTATCCTTATCCATTCAGTCATAACTCCCTAAGTGTTCTCTTGCACAGACTGTACCAGTCATCCCGGGTCACACTAATTTAGTGAAGCATCATTAAGGTAATTCATCATGGCACGTGTCCTCAAGAGAATTGAGTAATTTTGGTGCACGGTTTGGTCCTGCCTCCCCCGAGGGAAGTGTTAGGGGAACAAGAGTTGGTGCAAACTCCCGCCCGTCTTGTGGGCCAGAGGCGGCCCGCACGGCGGCGCCACGGGCCGGTGGTGCAGGCTGCTGGCTGAGTCTGGTCCCATTGTTGAGGTGCTGACCGAGGTGGTCGTGGCCGGGTACAAACAAGTGAGTGTGCTGCCAGTACTGCTGAAGGGAAGGTCCTGCCGCCACCGCCGCCCCGCCAGCGCCAAGCCTCTGCGGCGGGGCGGCCTTCACTCTGCGTTGCGCGGGGCCAGGCAGGTCATCTGGATGATCTTCTTCATGGCCTTTGGAATGTCTTCGGACGTCTTGGTCTTGGGAATCCCGCCCAGCAGCTCCTGACACTCACGCTTGCCCTGAGTGATCTCGCTGGCGGCGATGATCAGGTCGTACGTGATGCCGTCGCTCACCACCGAGTCTTGCCTGGAACGTGAGAGTGAGCCCGTCAACACCAGTCACCACACACACACCCTTACTGCACCCTTCCCCTCCTTCACTCACTACTCTACTGAGGATGAGCAGTGTAGTGGTGCCAACATCCACCTCTTGTTGCACCCCATCCTTCCCCCTCCCCCCTTCACCCCCTCACTCACTTGTACTCCGGGTGTGTGGTGACAAAGTTCCTCATCCAGGCCGCGGTGGTCATGGCCGCCCCGGACGCCCGAGCGCTGATGAAGTTGAGGTACTGGCCGATGGTGCAGGCCGTGTCAGCGTCCATGTCCAGCGCCCCGAGGTACTGCTTCACCAGGGGGATCAGGCCCACGAACTTCTCCCCCTGCAGAAAGGGTGTGGCTGAAGGGAGTGTGGCATAGGGGGTGGTGGGGGGCAGTCTGTTTGGAGTCTATTAATTTTTTACTCTGCAGTTTTTGAGTGAATTCTTTTTTAACTTACAGTTGCTTCAAGTTGAAATGAGTTTTTTTTATTTCAAGTTGTTTCAAGTCAATTATTATTTCCTTGGAGCTGTTTCAAGTCTTTTTCTTTCACTCGGAGCGTTTTTAATCAACTTTTTTACTGTGCTTTTTCAAGTCAATATTTTTTAGAGTAAGAGTTCTGTTTGTTAGAAGCAGTTATTTATTATCTGGCTTAGTTACCTTTCCGTTGATGATCTCATTGACAGTCATCTGACTAGCGTCGTCGCCCTTGTCACTGTCGCGGCGGAACAGGTCCCGCCTGAACCACAGCTTCTGCTCCAGCACGGCGTTGCGCTTCTGGCAGTTCTTCATGTTCTCGTCAACCTGGAGGCAAAAACACAAGTCACTGCTGAGGAAATGTTGAAAAGCATGAAATGGAAGCGAAGGTGGATTTTTCATGCTTAAATTCTTATCAATAATGGCAGGAGAATTTCAGTCAGAGGCAAGAAAATACTGAAAAGCATGAAATGGAAGCGAAGGTGGATTTTTCATGCTTAAATTCTTATCAATAATGGCAGGAGAATTTCAGTCAGAGGCAAGAAAATATTGAAAAGCATGAAATGGAAATGAATTCATGGTGTTTCTGTGACTAAAATCTTTGCCTAATTGATAAAAACAATAACGAGACTTTAGAAAATGTGAACAAATAGATACGATTAAGACGAAATAGAAAATGTCAATAAAAATGTGACCACGACTAAATAAAAAACATCCGTATAAATAAAACCAAGAAATAATAGAATGTGTCGCTGAAAACAATGCCAAGACAGCAGAAAAAATTACAGAAAAATGTACTTGAGAAAATACTTAATAGAAATACTGAAAAATTAGGATAGTTTTGACGCTAAGAATGACACTCTTAAGACTCCTTTGCCAGACCAGCCGCCCCCACAGCCCACCTTCGAGATTGGGATGAGCATGTTGAGCTTGAAGGTGAGGATGGCGCGGGTCAGCAGCACGATGAACACCCCGAAGGCGGCGTTCTCAAAGTCCGTCAGCTGCACCTCACACGGCCTGAACTCCACCCTCCAGCCAATGTTGCTGTTGATGGGCGGCACCTTGAACCGCATGGACTGCCAATTGGTGCTCTGGATGTTCTGCCGAGGGAAGGGAAGGAATCTTGTCAGCCTTCTACATTGGCAACAATCTTTTTAACCCGGTAGCAGTGACGGGCCAAATTTGTGGCTTTACCGTGTAGCAGTGACAGGCCAAATTTGTGGCTTTACCGTGTAGCAGTGACGGGCCAAATTTGTGGCTTTACCGTGTAGCAGTGATGGGCCAAATTTGTGGCTTTACCGTGTAGCAGTGATGGGCCAAATTTGTGGCTTTACCGTGTAGCAGTGACAGGCCAAATTTGTGGCTTTACCGTGTAGCAGCGACGGGCCAAATTTGTGCCATGATATAAACCCCTCAAAATAGATGATACATAATCTGATCACAAATGCTTTGATATATATTATGAAATGGTTTGTGTGAGGGGTGATTTTTTCTCATTTTTCTCGCTTTGAGGGACCATTAAGAAACATGATCCCTGCTGGTACCAGGTTAATATTATCTTCTTATAACTAAAGCTTAAGACTTTTTCAGGTTGGTAAAATAAATATGTATATATGTATGTATAAATATGTATAGATCTCTAGAATAATACAGAGTTGTGGACAAAACCATCTGTTCTCCTTATTGTGAACCCATTGCAGCTTGGGAAGGAAGTGTGGCGTGGAGGAGGCAGGGATTACAGTGCATTGATGTTT
Organism: Eriocheir sinensis; assembly: GCF_024679095.1. Lineage (NCBI taxonomy): Eukaryota > Metazoa > Arthropoda > Malacostraca > Decapoda > Varunidae > Eriocheir > Eriocheir sinensis. The sequence goes on from NC_066558.1 coordinate 1,973,751, forward strand.
TTGTTCATGATTATACAGGAAAAAAGTTCATGATTTGAGCTGAACCAGGGAGAAAATTTAATAGCACAGTTCAGCATCCTTGACTCATATCTGAAGGGTCTGTGGGTTAATAATTTGAGCTAAACTAGAATAAAAAATATTAATAGCACAATTTATCATCCCTGACCTCTATCTTAAGTGTATATCTAAGTGTTTATCTTAAGTGTATATCTAAGTGTTTATCTTAAGTGTATATCTAAGTGTTTATCTTAAGTGTATTTCTCTGTAAGGTTGAATCCTATGTGTGAAAATATGTGCCGCCGCTCACCTCAAAGTGGTCCATCTCCCTGACGTCGTCCTGGTGAATCCTTTCAGAGAAGAGCGAGATGGAGTCCCTGATGAAGAGGTGGGAAATGTGCTGCGCCATCTCCTTGTCCACCTTGCTGTCCAGCAGCTTCTGTTCTATCTCCTTGTCGCACACCAAAGGAATGTCATTGTACCTGCGGCGGAGGGGAGGGCGGCGTGAACACTGCTGGTGAGGCTGCTTCGGGAATATAATGTTGTTCTATACTGCAGGAAGCAGGCTGTGATTGTATGGTGCTGTATATGTATTTATTGAAGACCACAGTAAAGTTTTATAGGGAACATTAAGTAAAGTCTTTAATATGGCAAATGTTTCCTATGACTTATTTATAAGTAAGCCGTGACAACCTCATCAAAACACACAAGCAAACTTTCAAATGATTAACAACCACAAGGAAGTCTGAGTCCTGTATTTGCTGCGTCCAAGACACACCAGCGTCAAAAACATTCAGCGTCCAGGACGCATGATGACTTTACAAGTCTTATTTAGAGAAACAAAAGTGCGTCTTTGACGCTGGCGAATGCATGGAAGAACCACAATGCAACCCACCTGGATCCACACTCGGACAGGTAGCAGTCCACCGAGCCGTAGCGACTCTTGGGTATCACAAATCTGTCGTTCCTGAGTGGTTCGAGGCCTCGCTCCTCCCGGGTGCGGCAGTCCACCGAGGCTGCGATGATGTCCCACCGGCAGTCCACGTCAGAGAGGTAGCCACGGTAGATTGGGGAGGCGGCGGTGAGGGCCAGCTGGGAGGGAGGGGGGAAGGTTACAGTGGTGGGTGGAGGGTGATGGGAGGTATATAATAAAACAGTAAACCTTCCAAGCACAGTTAAGCCAACACACACACACACACACACACACGCACCATGATGGGGCAGATGGGCGTCAGGTGGTCATACAGGACGCGCGCCTCGTTAATATTGCACGCCTGGAAGGTCATCTGGAGGCAGGAACACCCCATGCCGAAGCCCATTGCGTCCAGGTAAATGTGATCCTTCTTGGCAGCCGCCGCTGAGCTCCCGTCGTCCCCGTACTTCCCCAGGTCCTCGACGAACGGCCTCGGGGTCTTGAGGTCGACGTAGACTGAAAACACGAGGCGGGGATGACGACAAAGCGCAGAGCGACTCGTTTCGTTTATGTCTCATTATCGTCACTTATAGAGCCAGATTATATTGTGTCATTTTTGCAGCAGTGAGATGAATTACTGTTACTCTGTTTTTTTTCTCGGCAGTTTACTTGATATGGCATGAAGACCTAGGGGTAAAAAAAAGTGCAGAGCCAAGATACCATTCCTGTAGAGCAGAACCTTATGGCAAAGCAAAACGTGACAAGAACAACAACAACCGACAACAAGGTGCTCCGACTCAACACGCCCGCCCTGTGTGTCCTGAACCGTACTGAGACAAGGCTTCCTGCCGAGTCCGCCGCCACAACAATGGTATCCGTCATCAGCGCGTGAAAACAACCGTACAGTAAAGCCTAGCCTGGGCCCTAGCACTGAGGTGTTAAGGAGAGTATCAATTTAGCATGACTGTCTTTCAATACTCAAAACACTGCAATTTTTAAGACAGACAAGTGAGAGAGTCCCTAGTGCTAGTCTAAAGCCCTTTGTGGCCCAATTATCAAGAGAGAAAACACTAGATTACCTTCTCGTTCTTACCTGCCTATTCCCGTAACCCAAGTGTTTTATGGGCTATGTTAACAGTAGCCAGTTGGAAAGCAAACAATCTATGCAAACCATGAACAATCCCACTCCTCTCTTTCTTGTGCCTTTATGCTAGGTACTCAGTCAAGACAAAAGGCCTTACTGGGGACATTTATGGCAATTTTTTCTTGCCGCCTCTCCCGAATGTTGCGCGTGAGTGTTTTGAAGCGCGGGTGACTCTGTGTGATGGCCGCCTCGGGGAAGAAGAGGGAGCGCGAGGCCCCGCTGTTGGGGTCAGGCCAGGCGGGTGGATAGGCGAAGTCGGGGCAACCCAACCTGGGGAAGGGCGGGGCGTGAGACTTGGGGTATTGGGGAAGGGGGAGAGAGGGTACTGGGGCATGCTGGTGTGTGTGTGTGTGTGTGTGTGTGTGTGTGTGTGTGTGTGTGTGTGAAGGAAATAGTTCAAGGAAAAAATACAAAATAAAAGCCTGCCAAGTACTGGAAAAAAAAGGAAAACAAAATAAAATAGAGTGGCCATAAGTGATTTCAATTTCAGAGGTGTGTGTGTGTGTGTGTGTGTGAAGGAAACAGTTCAAGGAAAATAATACAAAATACAAGCCTGCACAGTACTGAACAAAAGGAAAAGAAAAGAAAACAACAGAATGATCAGAAGAGAGGTCAATTTCAGAAGGGGTGTGTGTGTGTGTGTGTGTGTGTGTGTGTGTGTGTGTGTGTGTGTGTAATAATAACAATAACTGGCTTATGAGTTGGTAAGAATGAACACCTGAAATAAAATCTATACATACCATTCACCCACTTCCTGCGCTGCTGTGATGATAATATGATAAAGCAACAATGATATCAGTAATAATAATAGACATGAAAGCCTTAAATGGGTGATGTCACTTAGAATGGAAGGGGAACAGATCATTAGCATAGATAGAACTAGATTATTCTCTGTGATCTGTGAATTATATCTGGTGGTTGTCAGCTTATCCAAACACATCACAGCAAATGACACTAGATTGAAGCTGTATTAGGGGAAGGGTGAATAGTGGATTGCTTCACTATTCGCTTTGCTTGGAGCTGAAAGAAGGAAAAATATCAAGGCTACAATGTGTAATGCAAGACTTCCCTTCCCTTCCCTTCCCTTCCCCCATCTCTTCTCTTCTCTTCTCTTCCCATTCCTTCCCCCATCTCTTCCCTTCCCTTCCCTTCCCTTCCCTTCCCTTCTCTTCTCTTTCCTTCCCTTCCCTTCTCTTCTCTTTGCTTCCCTTCCCTTCTCTTCCCTACTCTTTCCTTCACCTCTCTTCTCTTCCCTTCCCTTCCCCCATCTCTTCTCTTCTCTTCTCTTCCCTTCTCTTTCCCTCCCCTCATCTCTTCTCTTCCTTTCTCTCTCCCTTTCCCTCGCTTTCCTTCCCTTCCTTTCCCATCCCATCCCTTTTCTTTCCTTCCCATCCCATCCCTGTCCTGTCCTGTCCTTTCCTTTCCTTTCCTTTCCTTTCCTTTCCTTTCCTTTCCATTCCATCCCATCCTTCCCACCTTTCCATTTTCTTCCCTTCCTTCCTCCTCTCCTCTGGGAAAGTTAGTGAGGGACAGGACAAGATTAAAGGATACAGATAACAGGATTCTCTCTCCTCTGCTTCCCTCCCTTCCCTCCCAACAATGCCTGACTCACCTGGGGAAGTTAGTGAAGGACAGGACAAGATTACAGGATACAGCAGGACTGGACCTCCTCTGCTTCCCTCCTTCCTCCAACAATGCCTCACACACCTGATGTTGAAGTGCTGCACCAGTGACAAGATTACAGGATACAGATAACAGCTCCTCCCTTCCCTCCCAACAATGCCTGACTCACCTGGGGAAGTTAGTGAGGGACAGGATCACCTCGTCAGGCTGCAGCAGGGACTGGAGTTCATAAGAAGGCATTAGGAATAAGTAGTATAGTTAGTTAGAGGTTATTTAATTAGGGGGAGTCAGTCATCGGTTAGGCATTAGAAGTTCATAAGAAGGCATTAGGAATAAGTAGTATAGTTAGTTAGAGGTTATTTAATTAGGGGGAGTCAGTCATCGGTTAGGCATTAGAAGTTCATAAGAAGGCATTAGGAATAAGTAGTATAGTTAGAGGTTATTTAATTAGGGGGAGTCAGTCATCGGTTAGGCATTAGAAGTTCATAAGAAGGCATTAGGAATAAGTAGTATAGTTAGTTAGAGGTTATTTAATTAGGGGGAGTCAGTCATTGGTTAGGCATTAGAAGTTTATAAGAAGGCATTAGGAATAAGTAGTATAGTTAGTTAGAAGTTATTTAATTAGTAGTTAGAGATGAATTAAAAAGGAGTCAGTTTGAGGATAGAGGTTAGTTAAAAGGAGTTACGAGCAAGGAGAGTTAGAGTTAGTAGTTAAGAGTTATTGATGAGTGGATGAATTTAATAGTTAACAAACAAACAAAGACAAAAAGAAGACAAGTTAAAGATACATAAACAAATAAACAAACAAACAAAGACAAAAAGAAGAGAAGTTAAAGATACATAAATAAACAAACAAACAAACGAAGATAAAAAAAGACAAGTTAAAGATACATAAACAAATAAACAAACAAACAAAGACAAAAAGAAGAGAAGTTAAAGATACATAAACAAATAAACAAACAAACAAAGACAAAAAGAAGACAAGTTAAAGATACATAAACAAATAAACAAACAAACAAACGAAGATAAAAAGAAGACAAGTTAAAGATATGTAAACAAATAAACAAACAAACAAACAAACAAAGACAAAAAGAAGACAAGTTAAAGATACATAAACAAATAAACAAACAAACAAACAAAGACAAAAAGAAGACAAGTTAAAGATACATAAACAAATAAACAAACAAACAAACAAAGACAAAAAGAAGACACGTTAAAGATACGTAAACAAACAAACAAACAAACAAATGAAGATACAAAGAAGACAAGTTAAAGATACATAAACAAATAAACAAACAAACAAACAAAGATAAAAAGAAGACAAGTTAAAGATACATAAACAAATAAACAAAGACTAAAAGAAAAGTTAAAGGTATGTAAACAAACAAACAAAGACAAAAAGAAGACAAGTTAAAGATACGTAAACAAACAAAGACAAAAAGAAGAGAAGTTAAAGATACGTAAACAAACAAACAAACAAACAAAGATAAACAAGGGACAGTTCAGTAGTATCAGCATTGAGTCTCGTCGTTATAAAGTTGATTAAAAAAAAATAATAATAAAAAAAAAAAAAAAAAGTGAATAACCTTAGTACAGCCAAATGGTAGTGACGTTTACACATGGAATTAAACGGCAGCTCATTTACACTTTATGGCCTCGTGTGTGTGTGTGTGTGTGTGTGTGTGTGTGTGTGTTGTGCTTGCCAATAGTTTAAGAGCTGCAGTGGTTTTATTTTCTTTTTTTTTGTTTTTACCATTTTTCCTTTTTTTCCCTTGTTGTTTTCCTGTTTTTTTTCCTATTTTTCCTATTTTTATTTTTTGTTTGTTTTTTCGTCATTTTCAGTTTTCCTTTTTATTTTTCCTGTCCTGTTTTCATACGTACCATCGGATGAAACAACTACCATCATCATCATCATCATTTCATCGACGCCTGCTCCTAGGGGCTCCCAGCAGGGGATGGCCACGGCAGAAGAGCTTCCAACTTTCTCTATCCAGACACTCCCTCCTTGCCTGCTCAAAGTTCCTCACTGATCTTTCCCCCTCTCCCTAACGTACTCTTGCACCCTATCGCTCCATTTCACTGAAGGTCGTCCTCTCCTCTAGCATTCCCTCCCTCTATCTCACTCACATGCACCCTTCTGGTCATCTTACTCTCCTCCATTCGCTCCATGTGGCCAAACCACTTTAAGGTCTGTCGCTTCACTTTTCCACCACTCCACACTTCTTCCCTTCACCCCCGTGACACATTCCAAAACACTTAGACACTTTCATTACTCATTCCATCCATTCTACTCACACCACAAGCACTCCTCAAATAACTCATTTCCATTATTATTATTATTATTATTATTATTATTATTATTATTATTATTATTATTATTATGAAAAGGAATAAGTGGGTAAGTAATAAATCTCGGTGAAGGATGAAGCAATATTAAGTTCAGGGTCATTACTGATTACATTACTACGTCAGTGTGTGTAACATAGTATACTGGATAAGATTACAAAAGAAAAAAAAAGTAGTTTAAGAGCTGGACTGAATGAAGATAGTGTGTTCAGTAAAAATCGCGTTCTTAGTACTGTCCTGTCCTGTCAATATCCCTGGAATGCGCTGCTCTCTCTCTCTCTCTCTCTCTCTCTCTCTCTCTCTCTCTCTCTCTCTCTCTCTCTCATGTGACCGCAATAATGTGACTTCTTCCACCTGTGTTCCTCCTCCTACCTTTGCTTAATTATGTAACACCTGTCCTTGCCTCACCTGTACCTCCTTAGGGTTACCTGTGGGCGTGTATTGAATGGGTTATGTATAGCAAGATTACCTGGAAGTGACCGCGCGCAGGTGTGAAGGGGAGGGAGGGGGAAGGATGGGAGGGAGAGAGGGAGAGGGAGAGGGGAAGGGAAGGGAGAGAGGGAAGGGAAGGGAGAGAGAAGGGAAGGGAAGGGAGAGAGAGGGGAAGGGAAGGGAGAGAGAGGGGAAGGGAAAGGGAGAGAGGGAGGGAGAACGAGGGAGAAGGAGGGAGAGAGATGACAAAGAAAAGTAGGAGAAAGAAATAAAAGAAAAAACAGCAAAAAAATAAAGAAAATTAAACAGAAAAAAAGGATAAATAATGAAAGAATATAGAATAAACAATAAAAAAAGAAAATACGAGAGAGAGAGAGAGAGAGAGAGAGAGAGAGAGAGAGAGAGAGAGAGAGAGAGAGAGAGAGAGAGAGAGAGAGAGACTTCTGACGTCACTGGTGGAGCCATGAATTACTGAATGGTGCTGCTGGTGTGGGTGGAATGATGTAAATTTTAACTGACTGACTGACTGACTGACTGAATGAATGGATGACTTTATAGCTGACTGACTGAATGACTGACTGACTGACTGAATGAATGAATGAATGACTTTATAACTGACTGACTGACTGGATGACTGACTGACTGAATGAATGAATGACTTTATAGCTGACTGGCTGGATGACTGACTGACTGACTGAATGAATGAATGAATGGATGACTTTATAGCTGACTGGCTGGATGACTGACTGACTGAATGAATGGATGACTTTATAACTGACTGACTGACTGGATGACTGACTGACTGAATGAATGGATGACTTTATGACTGACTGACTGGATGACTGACTGACTGAATGAATGAATGGATGACTTTATAACTGACTGACTGACTGGATGACTGAGTGAATGAATGACTTTATAGCTGACTGGCTGGATGACTGACTGACTGACTGAATGAATGAATGACTTTATAGCTGACTGGCTGGATGACTGACTGACTGACTGAATGAATGAATGACTTTATAGCTGACTGACTGGCTGGATGACTGACTGACTGACTGACTGAATGAATGAATGAATAACTTTATAACTGACTGACTGGCTGGATGACTGACTGACTGACTGAATGAATGAATGAATGGATGACTTTATAGCTGACTGGCTGGATGACTGACTGACTGACTGACTGAATGAATGACTTTATAACTGACTGACTGACTGACTGACTGACTGAATGAATGACTTTATAACTGACTGACTGGCTGGATGACTGACTGACTGACTGAATGAATGAATGAATGACTTTATAACTGACTGACTGGCTGGATGACTGACTGACTGACTGAATGAATGAATGACTTTATAACTGACTGACTGGCTGGATGACTGACTGACTGACTGAATGAATGAATGACTTTATAGCTGACTGACTGGCTGGATGACTGACTGACTGACTGACTGAATGAATGAATGAATGACTTTATAACTGACTGACTGGCTGGATGACTGACTGACTGAGCGAGTGTTAATGATGTAGAAACTGTAGGACTGACTGACTGATTGATTAGTTGAGAGTCTGGTTGAGTGAGTGACTGACCTATTGACTGACTGATTGGGTGACTGACTGATTGACTAGTTGAGAGTCTGGTTGAGTGAGTGACTGACCTATTGACTGACTGATTGATTAGTTGAGAGTCTGGTTGAGTGAGTAACTGACCAATTGACTGAGTGATTGGGTGACTGACTGATTGACTAGTTGAGAGTCTGGTTGAGTGAGTGACTGACTGACCTATTGACTGACTGATTGGGTGACTGACTGACTGGCTACTTGATTCATTAGTTGAGTCTGGTTGAGTGAGTGACTGACTGACTGACCTTATTAGAATTGAACTGATATAAAACAGTAATAAAAGATAACACTAACTCTAACTGGTCTTTAATATTATAATTATCCTCATTTTCGCAATACTAACAAGGCCATGACGTATGATAGCCTATCCCTGAAACATAAATGACATACTCGATTTCTGCTTCCTTATATTAACTAAACTACCTACATTTACTTAAACTTGCTAAAACTGTCTTGCATTTTATTAATTTATCTATCTTTCTCTTTTAACTGGTCTTTAACATTATAATTATCCTCATTTTCGCAATACTAACAAGGCCATGACGTATGATAGCCTATCCCTGAAACATTCATGATATACTCGATTTCTGCTTACTTAAATTAACTAAACTATCTACATTTACTTAACTTGCTAAAACTATCTTGCCTTTTATTAATTTATCTATCTTTCTCTTTTAACTGGTCTTTAATATTATAATTATCCTCATTTTCGCAATACTAACAAGGCCATGACGTATGATAGCCTATCCCTGAAACATTCATGATATACTCGATTTCTGCTTCCTTATATTAACTAAACTATCTACATTTACTTAACTTGCTAAAACTATCTTGCATTTTATTAATTTATCTATCTTTCTCTTTTAACTGGTCTTTAATATTATAATTATCCTCATTTTCGCAATACTAACAAGGCCATGACGTATGATAGCCTATCCCTGAAACATTCATGACATACTCGATTTCTGCTTCCTTATATTAACTAAACTATCTACATTTACTTAACTTGCTAAAACTATCTTGCATTTTATTAATTTATCTATCTTTCTCTTTTAACTGGTCTTTAATATTATAATTATCCTCATTTTCGCAATACTAACAAGGCCATGACGTATGATAGCCTATCCCTGAAACATTCATGATATACTCGATTTCTGCTTTCTTATATTAACTAAACTACCTACATTTACTTAAACTAGCTAAAACTATCTTGCCTTTTACTAATTTATCTATCTTTCTCTTTTAACTGGTCTTTAATATTATAATTATCCTCATTTTCGCAATACTAACAAGGCCATGACGTATGATAGCCTATCCCTGAAACATTCATGATATACTCGATTTCTGCTTACTTAAATTAACTAAACAATCTACATTTACTTAACTTGCTAAAACTATCTTGCATATTATTAATTTATCTATCTTTCTCTTTTTCTCAATTTTCGATCTCTTTTTTTTTACTTTTTTTTTCTTTTGATTTATTTTCTGTATTATTATTATCTTCTGTCTTCTAAGAATGCTTAAACCCAACCTTACAAGACTTAAATTTTATAATACTCTTTTTTCGCAGTATTAACAACACCTAAGACCTTTTTGAACCCATTCCCGAAACCTTAAAACGCTATACTTTCAACAAGACAAACTTTATCCTCTTTTTTCGCAATATTAAAAACCCTAAGACCTATTTTAACCTATTCCTGAAATCTTAAAACGCTATACTTTCTCCCCCTTCGTTTAAAATCAAGAAATAAAACCTTTGCGTGCTATGAGGCTTCTGACATTCATTAGAACATTTTGCCGGCCAATCTCACATATCTGGCAAGGCTTTTCTAGGAGTTTCGAGCATTTCCAGGGATAATTAAATGACCCTGGTGGTGGTTCGACCATTCTTAAAAACACTAAGACCTATTTTACCCTATTCCTGAACCCTTAAAACGTTATACCTTCTCACACTTCGTTTAAAATCAAGAAATAAAACCTTGGCGTGTTATGAGGCGATTGACATACTTAGAACATTTTACCGGCCAATCTCACATATCTGACAAGGCTTTCCTAGGAGTTTCGAGCATTTCCAGGGGTAGTTAAATGACCCTGGTGGTGGTTCGACCCTTCTTCTGTGACATCAACCTAAAAAAGTTATTAGAACCCGATTGATCATCCATTTGACCTTTAGAAATAATTGATGTGAAGGGCGAAAGCGTCTGAGAGAACCGATCTTAGTCCAGTGTTCCCATAGCAACTATTTACAAAGGCCGAAATAGGAGGTTAATCGGGTTCTAATGACCGTTTTTTTAGGTTCACGGTACAGAGGGAGAGTCAAACTACCACTTGGGTCATAAAACTACCCCTGGAAATGCCCACAACACCTAGGAAAGCCTTGCCAAAATTGTGAGTCAGCCCCGACCTAGATAAGCAAACTCCAACTGGGCCACGCCGCTAGAGGGCTCCACTTAACCCACTCGATCTTCACGAGGCTAACTAGTGTGGTTCTAATGACCGTTTTTTTAGGTTCACGGTACAGAGGAAGAGTCAAACTACCACTTGGGTCATAAAACTACCTCTGGAAATGCCCACAACACCTAGGAAAGCCTTGTCGAAAGTGTGTCAGCCCCGACCTAGATTAGCAAACTCCAACTGGGCCACGCCGCTAGAGGGCTCCACTAAACCCACTCTTCACGAGGTTTAGTGTGGTAATTACGCTCTCCGGCAATTATCTAATCAGGTTTTTGAGCCACGTTGAGCAAGTGCTAATGAAGAAATAGTTAGTCTTATGAACAGCGCGTAGTGGTAGTGGTGGTGGAAGGCGATTTTTTTCTATAGTGAAGAAAGTATAGAAGTTCAACGGCAAAAATAAACAAAAAATGAAGATGAACAAACCCGCTAATCACTATTCCTATAAAAAGAACTATTGATTGATTGATTGAGTGAAGAAGTAACGAGGAAGAAGCGGAGGAATAGAGGGAACATAAAGTAGAGATTGAGGGTAAAGAAGAGAGAATGGGAAGATAAAGAATGGGAAAAGGAGAACTATTGAGTGATTGAAGAGGTAACGAAGAAGAAGAGGAGGAATAGAGGGAAAATAAAGTAGAGATGGAGGGTAAAGAAGAGAGAATGGGAAGATAAAGAATGGGAAAAGGAGAACTATTAAGTGATTGAAGAGGTAACGAAGAAGAAGAGGAGGAATAGAAAGAAGAGGAACAAAGGGAACATAAAGTAGAGATTGAGGGTAAAGAAGAGAGAATGGGAAGATAAAGAATGGGAAAAGGAGAACTATTGAGTGATTGAAGAGATAACGAGAAAGAAGAGGAATAAAGGGAAATAAAGAAGAGAGAATGGGAAGATAAAGAATGGAAGAACAAAGTAAACAGAAGGATAACAAGCAACAGAATGGAAAAAAAGGTCAAATTCGCGAGGAGAGGTGTATGGATAGGAAGAAAAAGGAGTACTAATATTTTTTCTTTCGTTTTCTGCTTCTTTTCTTGCGTTCATCGGGCGAGTGGGCAAACATCTATTCAATGGGGTACAAATCCATTAGCTACTGCCTTGGTAAACACTCCAGGCTGACGAGGAGGAGAAAGGAATTTGATTGAGTAGTGTATTGACTGTTATATAAGGGACTATAAAGCCATCCAACCAGCCAGTCAGCTATTCAGTCAGCCAGCCAGCCAGTCAGTCAGCCATTCAGTCAGTCAGCCATTCAGTCAGCCAGCCATTCAGTCAGACAGCCATTCAGTCAGTCAGCCATTCAGTCAGCCAGCCATTCAGTCAGCCAGCCAGCCAGTCAGTCAGCCATTCAGTCACCCAGCCATTCAGTCAGCCAGCCAACCAGTCAGTCAGCCATTCAGTCAGCCAGCCCTTCAGTCAGCCAGCCAGCCAGTCAGCCAGCCAACCAGCCAGTCAGTCAGCCATTCAGTCAGCCAGTCATTCAGCCAGCCAGCCATTCAGTCAGCCAGCCAGCCAGTCAGTCAGCCATTCAGTCACCCAGCCCTTCAGTCAGACAGCCATTCAGTCAGCCAGCCAACCAGTCAGTCAGCCATTCAGTCAGCCAGCCATTCAGTCAGACAGCCATTCAGTCACCCAGCCCTTCAGTCAGACAGCCATTCAGCCAGCCAGCCATTCAGTCAGCCAGCCATTCAGTCAGCCAGCCATTCAGTCAGCCAGCCATTCATTCAGTCAGCCAGCCATTCAGTCAGCCAGCCATTCAGTCAGCCAGCCATTCAGTCAGCCAGCCATTCATTCAGTCAGCCAGCCATTCATTCAGTCAGCCAGCCATTCAGTCAGCCAGCCATTCAGTCAGCCAGCCATTCAGTCAGCCAGCCATTCATTCAGTCAGCCAGCCATTCAGTCAGCCAGCCATTCATTCAGTCAGCCAGCCCTTCAGTCAGCCAGCCAGCCAGTCAGCCAGCCATTCAGCCAGCCAGCCATTCAGTCAGCCAGCCATTCAGTCAGCCAGCCATTCAGTCAGCCAGCCATTCAGTCAGCCAGCCATTCAGTCAGCCATTCATTCAGTCAGCCAGCCATTCAGTCAGCCATTCATTCAGTCAGCCAGCCATTCAGTCAGCCAGCCATTCAGTCAGCCAGCCATTCAGTCAGCCATTCATTCAGTCAGCCAGCCATTCAGTCAGCCAGCCATTCAGTCAGCCAGCCATTCAGTCAGCCATTCATTCAGTCAGCCAGCCATTCAGTCAGCCAGCCATTCATTCAGTCAGCCATTCAGTCAGCCATTCATTCAGTCAGCCAGCCATTCAGTCAGCCAGCCATTCAGTCAGCCAGCCATTCATTCAGTCAGCCAGCCATTCAGTCAGCCAGCCATTCATTCAGTCAGCCAGCCCTTCAGTCAGCCAGCCATTCAGTCAGCCATTCATTCAGTCAGCCAGCCATTCAGTCAGCCAGCCATTCAGTCAGCCAGCCATTCAGTCAGCCAGCCATTCAGTCAGCCAGCCATTCAGTCAGCCATTCATTCAGTCAGCCAGCCATTCAGTCAGCCATTCATTCAGTCAGCCAGCCATTCAGTCAGCCAGCCATTCAGTCAGCCAGCCATTCAGTCAGCCAGCCATTCAGTCAGTCAGCCAGCCAACCAGTCAGTCAGCCATTCAGTCAGCCAGCCATTCAGTCAGCCAGCCATTCAGTCAGCCAGCCATTCAGTCAGCCAGCCATTCAGCCAGCCAGCCATTCAGCCAGCCAGCCATTCAGTCAGCCAGCCATTCAGTCAGCCATTCATTCAGTCAGCCAGCCATTCAGTCAGCCAGCCATTCAGTCAGCCAGCCATTCAGTCAGCCATTCATTCAGTCAGCCAGCCATTCAGTCAGCCAGCCATTCAGTCAGCCATTCATTCAGTCAGCCAGCCATTCAGTCAGCCAGCCATTCAGTCAGCCAGCCATTCAGTCAGCCAGCCATTCAGTCAGCCAGCCATTCAGTCAGCCAGCCATTCAGTCAGCCAGCCATTCAGTCAGCCAGCCATTCAGTCAGCCAGCCAGCCAGTCAGCCAGCCATTCAGTCAGCCAGCCAGCCAGTCAGCCAGCCATTCAGTCAGCCAGCCAGCCAGTCAGCCAGCCATTCAGTCAGCCAGCCATTCAGTCAGCCAGCCATTCAGTCAGCCAGCCATTCAGTCAGCCAGCCATTCAGTCAGCCAGCCATTCAGTCAGCCAGCCATTCAGTCAGCCAGCCATTCAGTCAGCCAGCCATTCAGTCAGCCAGCCATTCAGTCAGCCAGCCATTCAGTCAGCCAGCCATTCATTCAGTCAGCCAGCCATTCAGTCAGCCAGCCATTCATTCAGTCAGCCAGCCATTCAGTCAGCCAGCCATTCATTCAGCCTGCCCTTCAGTCAGCCAGCCAGCCATTCAGTCAGACAGCCATTCAGCCAGCCAGCCAGCCAGTCAGCCAGCCATTCATTCAGCCTGCCCTTCAGTCAGCCAGCCAGCCATTCAGTCAGACAGCCATTCAGCCAGCCAGCCAGCCAGCCAGCCATTCAGTCAGCCAGCCAGTCAGTCATCCAGTAAATCAGCCAGCCAGCCATTCAGTCAGCCAGCCAGTCAGTCATCCAGTAAATCAGCCAGCCAGCCATTCAGTCAGCCAGCCAGTCAGTCATCCAGTAAATCAGCCTGCCAGCCATTCAGTCAGCCAGCCATTCAGTCAGCCAGCCATCCATTCAGTCAGCCATTCATTCAGTCAGCCAGCCATTCAGTCAGCCAGCCATTCATTCAGTCAGTCAGCCATTCAGTCAGCCAGCCATCCATTCAGTCAGCCATTCAGTCAGTCAGCCAGCCATTCAGTCAGCCATTCAGTCAGTCAGCCATTCGGTCAGCCAGCCAGCCATTCAGTCAGCCAGCCATTCAGCCAGTCAGTCAGCCATTCAGTCAGCCATTCAGTCAGTCAGCCATTCGGTCAGCCAGCCAGCCATTCAGTCAGCCAGCCATTCAGCCAGTCAGTCAGCCATTCAGTCAGCCAGCCAGTCATTCAGTCAGCCAGTTTGAGTATGATAAAGCCATTCATCCATTCAGCCATACAGCATAAAATCAGTCAGCCATAGTCAGTCCATCGTTCAACCAGTCAGCCATACATGCAACCAGATAGTCATACAGCCAGTCGTCAGCCATACAGTCATTCAGCCATATAGTCAGTCAGATAGCTGGTCATACATACAGCCAGTCAGACATTTCTAAGCTAGGTGGAGTATAAGGAAAGCCAGTCAGCCATATACAGCCAGTCGATAAGCCATTTTCAGCCATTCCGATTGTGTAAGAGAATCAATCCTTCTCTCTCCCTCCCTTCTTTCCTTCCCCTTCTTCCTCCTTCTCCTTCTTTTCCTCCTTCCTCCTTTCCTTTCTTTTCCTGCCCTCATATATTCATTATTTATTTATTATCTTTTTTTTCACAACAAAGGAGACAGCTCAAGGGCACACAAAAAAAGAAACGATAATAAAAAAAGCCCGCTACTCGCTGCTCCTAAAAAAGAATCCAAAGAGGTGGCCGAAAGAGGGGGCAATTTCCTCCTTCCTTCCTTCCTTTAATGGAGGTACTGTTTACACTCGTGACGTCACACTCCCTGCAGGCTCCCCGCTTGTATAAACTGTGTAGCGAGGGTAAGACAACATAAAACAGCCGTGTGGAAGGAAGAAAAGTGACTAGATATGTGAGCGTTAAGTCCCTGGGTGGAAAAGTAGGACACTAGGCCATATCCGCGTTACATTAGCATTGACCTTCATCTGGATCAGTCTGCCGTGTAGTGCGCCGATTGGTCCGGATGATGATGACGATGATGATTGGGGTGTTTTGTCTTAGCGCCGCAAGCCTGATTCGGATTATGTGAGAGAATCAATCCTTCTCTCTCTCTTCCTTCCTCCCTTTCTTACTTTCTTCCTCCTTCCTTCAAATTTTTCATTCTTCTGCTCCCATAATCTTTTCTACCTTATCATCCTTATTTCTGCTATTTCCCATTGTTCCTTTCTTCCTTGCCTTCCTTCATTCTACTTAACTTTCTCTTTATTCCTCCTTCTCTTTCTTTAGCCTTTTCTTGCTCATTATCCTTCTTTCTACTTTTGTTTCCCTTCCTTTGTTTCCCTGCCCTCATTAATTTATCCATTCCCTCTTCCTCCTTCCTTCCTTCCATTAAGAATACTGTTTACACTCGTGATCCGGAAGGCCTCCCAAACTCGTCTCAGTGAGTGGGGTTCTTCTTTTGCCATATATACATTCCGTCAGCCAGCCAGCCATTTCAAGCCAGCTGGATTACGACAAAGACTAATCTGCCATCCATGCAGCCACTCAGCAGATGAACCCTCCTCTTCCTTCCTTCCTTCCTTTCCATATAGCTGGTCACGGGTTCGATTCCCAGCGCCGGTAAAACCCTTTCCGGATATGGATTAACTTCTCGTAAGTTTTGTGACACGCAGAGGTCATGTTGATGTATGGGAAAGTGGAGTTTAGACCCATAGTAGCATTAGAAATTGAAATGATAGTAGTAGTAGTAGTAGTAGACCAATCAACACAGGGTAATTTTTGAGGTAGTTCTCCTAAATTACATCGTTTATTAATCATATTCACTCAAACAAAATAATGATGACGGAGAAAACACGAGAGCCTTAACCCCTTCACTATGGATTCCGTACCAGAAGACATCACCAAGCTACAGAAATGGAACAAAAAGTGGCTGCTACAATTCAATGAAGAAAAATGTAAAGTCCTGCACCTTGGGAGGGGATATCCAGCACACCAATACCACATGGGAAACACTCCGCTATCCACCACAGAGGCAGAGAAAGACCTGGGAGTGTGTGTTACCAGGCTACCAGTGAAGGGATATCCAGCACACCAATACCACATGGGAAACACTCCACTATCCACCACAGAGGCAGAGAAAGACCTGGGAGTGTGTGTTACCAGGCTACCAGTGAAGGGATATCCAGCACACCAATACCACATGGGAAACACTCCACTATCCAACACAGAGGCAGAGAAAGACCTGGGAGTGTATGTTACCAGGCTACCAGTGAAGGGATATCCAGCACACCAATACCACATGGGAAACACTCCACTATCCACTACAGAGGCAGAGAAAGACCTGGGAGTGTGTGTTACCAGGCTACCGGTGAAAGCCAAAACCGTGCCAATCGTAGCGGACGGGTTAACAACGTAGCTACTGAGAACAAGCTTGAAGTAAACAACATTATAATTTAAAACGCGGGTAAAAGAATTCCAGAAGCTCCAGGAATGAATTGAGTCGTGCGTGGGTGAGAGCGCGCTGGAGACTACACGAAACCTGAAATGACCTTGACACACGCACACACACACAAACTAGACCAAACCCCCTAGATCCAGTTCACACAGGTTCAAGAATTCTGACGCATTAGGTTCGTAGCTTCGAGCGAGCGCGTGAAGCCAATAGGAGTAGCCAATAGGAACGAGTCAACACCCACGAAAAACTCTTGGGGACCGCGTGCATGATTTATGGTTGCTGCCAAGGACACGGACGGGGAAGGGAATGACATGGAGGATTGTAGGAAGAGGAGGAAAAGGAATAACGAGAAATGAAGTAAGAAAGAAGGAATAATAGGAAGTAGAAAGAAGGATATAATGAGCAAGAAAAGGCTAAAGAAAGAGGAGGAGGAATAAAGAGAAACTTAAGTATAATGAAGGAAGGCAAGAAAGAAAGGAATACGGGAAGAGGAACAATGAGAAATAGCAGAAATAAGGCTGATAAGGTAGAAAAGATCATGGGAGAAGAAGGAAGAATGGAAAATTGAAGTAGAAAGAAGCGAAAGAGGAAGAATGGGAAACACAAGTAAAGAGTAAAGAATATGGGAAGAAGAGTAGAACCCAGCAAACAGGAAACTTTGCAAAACGTTGTTCTGGTTGCATCTTCGTCCGTCTAAAAGTTACGTCATCAGCACGTAATAATTAAGTTGTGATTTTCCGACCAAACTGTGACGTTCTTGGTGATTTCCTGATTGGTGATTTTCCGACCAAACTGTGACGTTCTTGGTGATTTCCTGATTGGTGATTTTCCGACCAAACTGTGACGTTCTTGGTGATTTTCCGACCAAACTGTGACGTTCTTGGTGATTTCCTGATTGGTGATTTTCTGACCAAACAGTGACGTTCTTGGTGATTTCCCGACCAAACTGTGACGTTCATGGTGATTTCCTGATTGGTGATTTTCTGACCAAACTGTGACGTTTACACAACGTCGCTTCCAGGCTGCTGCTTGGTCCAATAGAGAAAACATTTTCAAACAAACTGTGAAGACACATTATGTTGCTATCATAAACCATCGAGTCAGTGGACTCAATGAGAATAACAGTATGATTTATGTATCCATTCAGACACGTACGTTGACAAATTCATTGAGTGCATTAACTCACTTCCACATCAAAAGTGATGTACATGATTAACAGCATTCAGAGATATACTATATTTTTCTCTCAAATATTAATGAGAGGGGTAATTTGAGATAAATCTTGTGCCCTTCAAAATTTTAATGTTTCCGCGCGTGACAACACCGACGACCCGCCAGCCGCCGCCGCCGCCACACCCAAAACTCGTATAGGCCTATAAGTCACGACAGTCAGTCGTGGCGGCGGAGTGTGCGGGTCACCGTCTAACTGTCCCCGAGGACACTCGGCACGGTGAGTATGAAACAGATCTGGATCACCACCATAATTATGTAAGAGAGCTGCGTAAATACGCACACAGATACACCAGAGAGCTTAGCATTAAGAGATATTTATTTATTTAGGTAACTAACCAATTTGAATGATTACATAACTAATAATTGTATAAAATTATATACATAATTATCATGTGATTTGATTTTCATGGATAAATGCTAATAATATTTAATTTTATACTTCAAATAGCCTTAACCTTTCTATATTTCAAATAGCTTTAACCTTTTCCTGCAGGTGCCCGGCCCGCCATCCACTGACTGAAAGCACGACCCTTCACGCAATGGATCTCTGCTCAAGGGAATTGGCTTTTCTTTTTCTTTCAGTTAGTAAGATTTATCACCGTGTTTGTGGCTACTGTATCTACACTATATAACCTTTGTATCTGTAGCCTACTTACATATATATATATATATATATATATATATATATATATATATATATATATATATATATATATATATATATATATATATATATATATATATATATATATATATATATATATATATATATATATATATATATATATATATATATATATATATATATATATATATATATATATATATATATATACACACACACACACACACACACACACACACACACACACACACACACACACACACACACACACACACACACACACACACACACACACACACACACACACACACACACGGCAAGTGGATAATTACAAAACAGATATTGGCATTTGCTGGTGTGTGTGTGTGTGTGTGTGTGTGTGTGTGTGTCGCCATGGGTGTTGCAGTAATGGGTCAGAAAGTAATTAAATAAACGAGGCATTTATGGAAAACTACCTATAAAAATTACCTTGTGTTCATTGGACTACTACTACTACTACTTTTTATTTTCCTCCTCCTCCTCTTCTCCCTCTCTTTTCCTCCTCCTCCTCCTCCTCTTACTACTAATACTTCTTATTCTTTTTTCCTCCTCCTCCTCTTCTTCCTCCTTTCTTTAGTCCTCCTCCTCCTCCTCCTCCTCCTACTACTACTACTACTACTATCAATTTCTTGTCTCTCCTTTCTTATCATAAAGCCTTCCTTCGTCTGTATTTCCTCCTGCCTACGACTTTAACTCTTAAGAGGAGAATATCGAGACAGTGTTTTGAGGACATTTTTTTCTCTATTATTTTTTTTATTGCCCTTGAGATGCTTCCATTACTGTATAAAAACGCTACTACTACCACTACTACTACTACTACTACTGCTGGTGTTACTCTGCTCACCTTGGGTTGGTTTCTTCTGCTTCGCGTAACACTTCGAGCAGCTCGGAGCCTCGCAGACACAGCCGGGCCTTCCTGTTCTTGTGGTCCAGTTTGATGATCATGTACTCGATCTGGAACACAGGAAATACCAACACTTACACTCCTGAAACACTAAGACACGAAACACCATCATTTTGGGAGGAGACTGAGGCAGACCACAAGACCCCCTTAAGAAAACCTACCCCAGCCATTGGAGACGTTAAAAAGAAATAAAAAATGGAAACAAAACTATTCTATTCCCGCAGAACCAACATGTACACTCCTGAAACACTAAGACACGAAACACCCATCATTTTGGGAGGAGACTGAGGCAGACCACAAGACCCCCTTAAGAAAGACTTAAAAAGAAATAAAAAATGGAAACAAAACTATTCTATTCCCGCAGAACCAACATGTACACTCCTGAAACACTAGGACACGAAACACCCATCATTTTGGGAGGAGACTGAGGCAGACGACCAGACCCCCTTAAGAAAGACATGGTAACAAAACTATTCTATTCCCGCTTCACAAGACCACAAAAAACTCCCATCTACAACACAGGACGAATCACCACTTAACTATCTCTTCCACTTTAACCATTTACTTAACTATAAATCGTTAGGAAGAAAAAACAAAAGAAAATCAAGGAGAAAAACAAAAGAAAAACGAAAAGGAAAAAAAAAATAGGAAGAAAAATATAGAAATCTTTAACTTTTCATGTCAGTCGTTTGGAAGAAAAAACAAAAGAACATAAAAAAAAGAGAAAGAAAACAAAAGAAAAACGAAAAGGAAAAAAAATAGGAAGAAAAATATAGAAATCTTTAACTTTTCATGTCAATCGTTTGGAAGAAAAAACAAAAGAACATCAAAAAAGAGAAAGAAAACACAAAAGAAAAACGAAAAGGAAAAAAAAAATAGGAAGAAAAATATAGAAATCTTTAACTTTTCATGTCAATCGTTTGGAAGAAAAAACAAAATAACAAAAAAAGAGAAAGAAAAAACAAAAGAAAAACGAAAAGGAAAAAAAATAGGAAGAAAAATATAGAAATCTTTAACTTTTCATGTCAATCGTTTGGAAGAAAAAACAAAATAACAAAAAAAGAAAGAAAAAACAAAAGAAAGACGAAAAGGAAAAAAAAAAATAGGAAGAAAAATATAGAAATCCAACTTTTCATGTAATTCTCCATCTTACGTCACAACTCCGTACTTCAATTTCCCGTCTCTTATCTCAATGTCTTCTCTACTGTAACCTCTTAAAGCTTCTACCTTACCCGTGCTACCCCAGAGCTTTATATAGGCGGGTGCAAGGGTCTCTGGTTGGTATTGTCAGATGCTCCCACCCCTCACACATATTATTTCCTAAGTCCAAAAAGGAGGTTAATGGAGTTCTAATGCGTGTTCTTTTAGGTTCACGGTACAGAAGAAGGCTCAGACTACCACCAGGGTCTTAAAAGTACCCCTGGAAATGCCTTAAGCTCCCACGAAAGACTAGTAAATTACGTGTTCTTGGGCGCAGAAGTGTTTAAAAATATGGCCCTCTGTGTGTGTATATATATAGAGACGGGCATGATAGCTTACCCTACACCGCTGCTGCCCACTCTGAACATCCCTCCGTCTGTGTGTGTGTGTGTGTGTGTGTGTGTGTTTCGAAGCTTCGGATGAAAAATATGTTCGTTTCTCTTGAATTTAATAGACGAATGGACTTTAAACAATCTTATAAGGATATTTTCAGTTAGTCAGTTAGCCAGTCAGTCAGCCAATCAGCAAGCCAGTCAACCAGATATTCAGTAATTCATCCAGTCAATCAGCCAATAAGTCAGTCAGTCAGTCAGTCAGTCAGTCAGTAATTCAATCAATCAGTCAGTCAATCAGTCAATAGGTCAGTCAGTCAATCAATTATCAGCAAGGAAGTCAACGAGATATTCAGTAATTCATCCCGTCAATCAGCCAATAAGTCAGTCAGTCAGTCAGTCATCAGTCAGTCAGTAATTCAATCAATCAGTCAGTCAATCAGTTAATAGGTCAGTCAGTCAATCAGTTATCAGCAAGGCAGTCAACGAGATATTCAGTAATTCATCCCGTCAATCAGTCAGTCAATAGGTCAGTCAGTCAATCAGTTAT
>NC_066558.1:2000393-2020393 GCF_024679095.1 Eriocheir sinensis
AACTATTAATACATGTGTAGAGAGCACCATGAAACTAAAAAGATACAATGGTAGGAAGGAATGCACAATGAAAGAAGAAATAATGAAAGATAAACACACACTTATGAGGGAAAATAACAAACAAGAAACACATGGATCAAGAAATAAAGATAAAGAATAAAGATAGATATAGACTATACTCAGAAAACAACATATAAACAAAGAATGAGGAATAAACAAATAAGTAAACAGGGAGAATGTGAAATAACGATAATAATAATAATGATAAGAAAACAAGAAATTAAAGAAAAAAAATATATTAGAGGAGGAGGAGGTGGAGGATGATGTAGGTGGAAAGAAAGACGCGAAGGAGGGAAAATATGGGAAAAAGAATAAAAAGGAAGGAAAGAAAAGTTAAAAGGGAGAAGGAAAGGAAGGAAAGGAAGAAGAAAAATATGGAAAAAAAGGTAGAAAGCAAAGAAGGGACAAAATAACGAAGATTAGGCTATTAACATAAACTAGAAAGTAGTCTCCTGGTAACGTTAAACAAAACAACCACGAAAAACTGTTATAGGGTGAAAAAAATAACATGGAAATGACCCTATAAGATAAAATGACAAAAAAACGAAACTAGGCTATCAGTATTAACGAAAATGAAGAAGTGACGTCAAACAGAAACAAAGGATAAAAAACGACACAGTAAAACACAAAAAAAAACTATTAAAGGGTACAAAAATAGCGTTTAAATGACCCTGTTAAACAAATGACAGTGTATACGATGCTAGGCTATTAATAAAGAGTGCGGTGACGTCAAGCCCTTCAGAAGTTTAATGTCTGCCATCACAAACCCATAATTTTAGCTCCCCGGCCATTACCTTCCTAATTAAACGAATGACTATAATGAGCCCCTAAAACTGCCATTCTTATATACAAATGACCCTATCACATACTCTTTCAGCAATACAATTAAGATGCGAGTATAATAATTAGGACACCTCCCGAAATTGACCTCTCTTTTTGGACACTCCTTTGACTTCTATTCAGGAGCAGTGGACTTTTTTTTTTAATATTTTTCTCTACGCCCTTCAACTGTCTCCTTTGCTGTAAAAAGAATAAAATCACAAACCCGCGTCATTTTAGCTCCCCGGCCATTACCTTGCTAATTATACAAATGGCTATAATAAGCCCCTTAAACTGCCATTCTTGTATACAAATGACCCTATCACATACTCTTTCAGTAATACAATTAAGATGCGAGTATAATAATTACGACACCTCTCCTCCCGAAATTGACCTCTCTTTTTGGACACTCCTTTGACTTCTATTCAGGAGCAGTGGGCTTTTTTTTTATATATTTTTCTCTACGCCCTTCAACTGTCTCCTTTGCTGTATAAAAAAAAAATCACAAACCCGCGTCATTTTAGCTCCCCGGCCATTACCTTGCTAATTAAACGAACGACTATAATAAGCCCCTAAAACTGCCATTCCTATATACAAATGACCCTATCACATACTCTTTTAGTAATACAATTAAGATGCGAGTAGGCTATATTATGCCATCTCAAAAACTAACATCTTCCGTCTTCCTCAAACCCACATCGTTCATATCAAATTACTTGTACGACCCTATCATATAATCTTTTAGTAATACAATTAAGATGCGAGTAGGCTATATTATGCCATCTCAAAAACTAATTTCTTTCCGTCTTCCTCAAACCCCACATCGTTCATATCAAATTACTTGTACGACCCTATCATATAATCTTTCAGCAATACAATTAAGATGCGATTAGGCTATATTATGCCATCTCAAAAACCAACTTCTTTCCGTCTTCCTCAAACCCACATCGTTCATATCAAATTACTTGTACGACCCTATCATATAATCTTTCAGCAATACAATTAAGATGCGAGTAGGCTATTTTATGCCATCTCAAAAACTAACATCTTCCGTCTTCCTCAAACCCCACATCGTTCATATCAAACTACTTGTACGTAAATTAAAAGGAGGAAAGGAAGAAGAAAGGAGGGCGAGGAAGATGGAGAATAAGAACAAGAAGGAGAAAGGAGAAAAAAAGGAAGGGAGAGGAAACGAGAAAAAATGTGGAATGAAAAAAAGGGAGGAGTGGAAAAGAAAGGAAGAGAAGGAAAAGGAGGGAGAAAACAGGAGCAAAACGGGGAGAGGAAAGAGGAAGAATAAGTACAGGAAGGAGAAAGGAGAGAAAAGGTTGCAAACTTTCAGCTCATATAACGCACAGTTCGTTATATACCAAGAGTTCGGATCCCTCGCATATAACGGATTACCCCAAAATAACGTCACTCTCTTCCCCCAACGGGTTCGTAAAAGTGAAGCTCTACTGGTTTGCTGTATACTGAGAGGCAATACTGTGTTGGGCGTGGCAATGAACCCGTAAAAGTGGTTCATGGAAAGCTTGTAGGAAACGGCGCTGACTGAAGTTTTGGAAATGACCTCAAGGGAATGGCCGAGGAAGGGAGAGCTTGTGATGGGGACCTAAACACACAAGATAAAAAGCCAAATTCATGGTTAGAGGATGTTAATGAGTTAGGTGTAGCCATTAACACTGTAGGGCGCTGACTGATAGTGTTGGAACTGACCTCAAGGGAATGGCCGAGGAAGGGAGAGCTTGTGATGGGGACCTAAACACACAAGATAAAAAGCCAAATTCATGGTTAGAGGATGTTAATGAGTTAGGTGTAGCCATTAACACTGCAGGGCGCTGACTGATAGTGTTGGAAATGACCTCAAGGGGATGGCCGAGGAAGGGAGAGCTTGTGATAGGGACCTAAACACATAAGATAAAAAGCCAAATTCATGGTTAGAGGATATTAATGAGTTAGGTGTAGCCATTAACACTGTACGGCGCTGACTGATAGTGTTGGAACTGACCTCAAGGGAATGGCCGAGGAAGGGAGAGCTTGTGATGGGGACCTAAACACATAAGATAAAAAGCCAAATTCATGGTTAGAGGATATTAATGAGTTAGGTGTAGCCATTAACACTGTAGAGCGCTGACTGATAGTGTTGGAACTGACCTCAAGGGAATGGCCGAGGAAGGATGAGCTTGTGATGGGGACCTAAACACACAAGATAAAAAGCCAAATTCATGGTTAGAGGATGTTAATGAGTTAGGTGTAGCCATTAACACTGCAGGGCGCTGATTGATAGTATTGGAACTGACCTCAAGGGAATGGCCGAGGAAGGGAGAGCTTGTGATAGGGATCCAAACACATAAGATAAAAAGGCAAATTCATGGTTAGAGGATATTAATGAGTTAGGTGTAGCCATTAACACTGTAGGGTGCTGACTGATAGTATTGGAACTGACCTCAAGGGAATGGCCGAGGAAGGGAGAGCTTGTGATAGGGATCCAAACACAAAAGATAAAAAGCCAAATTCATGGTTAGAGGATGTTAATGAGTTAGGTGTAGCCATTAACACTGCAGGGCGCTAACTGATAGTATTGGAACTGACCTCAAGGGAATGGCCGAGGAAGGAAGAGCTTGTGATAGGGACCTAAACACAAAAGATAAAAAGCCAAATTCATGGTTAGAGGATGTTAATGAGTTAGGTGTAGCCATTAACACTGCAGGGCGCTGACTGATAGTATTGGAACTGACCTCAAGGGAATGGCCGAGGATGGGAGAATTTGTGATACGGGCGTAGAAACAAGAGATATAATGTCAAATTCATGTTCAGAAGGAAATAATGAGTAGGATATATAACCATTAGCCTGAAAAAGTGGTTCATGGAAAGCTTGTTAGGGAAAGGCGCCTGGCTAACTGATAGTGTTGGAAATGACGTCAAGGGGATGGCCGAGGAAGGGAGAGCTTGTGATGGGGACCTAAACACATAAGATAAAAAGGCAAATTCATGGTTAGAGGATATTAATGAGTTAGGTGTAGCCATTAACACTGTAGGGCGCTGATTGATAGTATTGGAACTGACCTCAAGGGAATGGCCGAGGATGGGAGAATTTGTGATACGGGCGTCGAGACCAAGAGATATAATGTCAAATTCATGTTCAGAAGGAAATAATGAGTAGGATATATAACCATTAGCCTGAAAAAGTGATTCATGGAAAGCTTGTTAGGGAAAGGCGCCTGGCTGACAAAGTGTTGGAATTGACGTCAAGGAAATGGCCGAGGGAGGGAGAGCTTGCAATAAGACCCTTCATGAGTGTGTTTTTTATATACATCTTCATAATTCATCATCTTCCCATAATAATGATGGAGAATGATAATGAGGAATGAGGGTTCAGTTAATTAGGAGATAATGAGAAATCGTCTGGCCCAGGTATTTTCAATTAGCTAAAAGTGAAAAAAATATAAAAAATAAAAGGAAAGGTGAGTCTGCTATAAACTACCTGAGTCGTTTTAGTTAATTAGGTTTACGAACTTACCTGTTACTCTCTCTCTCTCTCTCTCTCTCTCTCTCTCTCACGCCCGCGTGATCGAGTGGGCTATTAAAACTCCAACCTAGGGAGAGAGAGAGAGAGAGAGAGAGAGAGAGAGAGAGAGAGAATGCACCCTATCACCTTGCTCTTTTCCTCTCTCTCTCTCTCTCTCTCTCTCTCTCTCTCTCTCTCTCTCTCCAATTCTTTCCTTCCTTTCCTTGATCTCAATTTCCTCTTCCCATCTTCTTTCTCTATCTATCTATCGATCTATCTATCTATTTCTCTCTCTTCCCTTATCTCCCTCCTTCAATTCTTTCCTTCCTTTCCTTTACCTCTATTTCCTCTTCCCATTTTCTATCTCTATCTCTATCTATCTATCTATCTATTTATATCTATTTCATAACACTCATTTTCACTGTTACTATGTTTCTTGGCACGATTGACCTCCTCCTCCTCCTCCTCTTCCTTCTCTTCCTCCTCCTCCTGAAAGCGTGGTTAGTTACTATTTCCAACCCGCCTAGTAGTATTAATAGCTACGAGGGAGGCGTTGTGGGTGCTTACTATACAGCGCGTAGATTTAGATGCAAGAATCGTTCCCTTTTCCTTATTAGTGCAAGCTGGCTGGGATTCGAACCCGGTCTGTGAGGGGTATGTAGGAAGGGGGTGAAAGAAGGAAGGAAGGAAGGGGGTGAAGGATGGAATGTAGGAAGGAAGGAAGGGGATGAAGGATGGAAGGAAGGAAGGAAGGATGGAATATAGGAAGGAAGGAAGGAAGGGGGGGTGAAGGAGGGAAGGAAGGGAGGAAGGAAGGGGATGAAGGACGGAAGGTAGGAAGGATGGAATGTAGGAAGGAAGGATGGAAGGGGATGAAGGATGGAAGGAAGGAAGGAAGGAAGGGGGTGAAGGAGGAAAGGAAGAATGGAAGGAAGGAAGGAAGGAAGGAGAGGTAAAAAGATAAGGAAAAGTAAAGAATAAGAACGTAAATGATTGTTAAAAAAGAGGGAAATGGAAAAGAATGGATAAGAAAGATGAAGAAAGAAAGAAATTAGAAGATGTAAGAGAGGAATAGGTAAAGAAAGAAAGAAAGAAAGAAAGAAAGAAAGGAAGGAAGGAAAGATAGGTGGAGAAAAATACAGAAGGATTTGAGGAAGGAAGGAAGAAACGGAAGAAACAAAACAAGGAAAAGGAAGGAAGGAAAAGGTCAAGCAAAAAGATAAAGAAAAAAAAGGAAAGGAAAAGGAAAATAATAGAAAAAAAGGCAAAAAATAGGGAAAAGAAAGGAATGGACGATGTTAAAGAAAGTAAAGGAAAAGAAAAGGAAGTAGAGGAAAGTGAATGAAAAGAACGGAGAAAAAAAAGTTAAGAAAATAAAAGAAAACACCAAACTCCCTTCCATCATCAACCTCTCTCCAATCCTTCCTTCCTTCCCCTTTCTTCTCTCATCCTCAACCTCTCTCTCCAATCCTTCCTTCCTTCCTTCCTTCCCCTTTTTTCTCCCATCCTCAACCTTTCTCTCCAATCCCTCCTTCCTTCCTTCTCTCTTCCGTTCCCTTCCTCAACCTCTCTCTCAATCCATTCTTCCTTCCTTCCTTCCTTCTCCATTCCTCACTCTTCTACAATCCCTTCTTCCTTCCTTCCTTCCTTCCCTCTCCTTTCTTCTTCCATCCTCAACCTCTCTCTCCAATCCCTCCTTCCTTCCTTCCTTCCTTCCCCTATCCGCTCCCATCCTCAACCTTTCTCTCCAATCCTCCCTCCCTCCCTTCCTTCCTTCCGTCCCCTTGCCGCTCCCATCCTCCGCACTGCCCCAATAAAAACCTCCCAGCCAAGGCCCCTAAAAAACTTATCTTCTCGTGGGTGTAAACAAATCCGCAATGCGTCAGAAAGAGTAACAACAACAACAATAACAACAAGAACTATATCACTACTGCCACGAATTCCTTTCCCTGCGACGTATTTTATAACACTCAAACATGATTAATCGACATTCCAGACCTGCGACTTATTTTTCAACATTTTTCTCCTAACTCATTCATTCGCTCGATATTGCAGTAGTAGTAGTAATAATAGTAGTAGTAGTAGTAGTAGTAGTAGTAGTAGTAGTAGTAGTAGTAGTAGTAGGAAGAAGAAGAAGAAGAAGAAGAAGAAGAAGAAATAAATAAAAGAAAAAAAAGAATGAAAGAACGAGAAGAAAATAAATAAAAGTAAATGGGTGCGCTCTCTCTCTCTCTCTCTCTCTCCCCATATATTCTTAGAAGCCACAGAAGAGACGGACGGAAGGATGTTACTTATAATAGCATGTCTACGTGGTCACAGTAGTAGTAGTAGTAGTAGTAGTAGTAGTAGTAGTAGTAGCAGTAGTAGTAGTAGTAGTAGTAGTAATAGTAGTTGTAGTAGTAGTAGTAGTAGTAGTAGTGATATATATGCCTAATTGAAGTAATGTTAGTATACCATATCCATTTTAAACAGCATAAAGAATGAAAGCAAAGGACATAATTAAAAGATAGAAATAAAGAAAAAAAATGGATTAATAGAAGAAATTAAGGAAAGAAAAAGAAAGGAAGAAAGACAGACGAGGAAAATGACAAAGAAGGGAAGGAGAGAGGAAAAGAAAAAAATAAGGAAAATAAGTAAAGAAAAGCATTACAATAAAAATAAAAATAATTAAACGAAGAATAAAATAGATAAAAATAAGGAGAAAAGGAGAGCAAGAAAGTCCATATTAACAGAAGGAAGAAAAAGATAGAAGACAAATTAAGAAAGACAGAGAAAGGGAAAAAGAGAAAGAAAAGGGAGAAGAGAAGGAAATTAAAACAAGGAAAAGGAGACAAAGAGAGAGAGAGAAGGAGAAAGAGAAAGACAGAGAAGAAAACGAAAAAAAAAGACAAAAAGGAAGAGAAAGAAACGAGAAAGATTAAAATGAACAGAGAAGAAAATTATAACTAGAGAGAGAGAGAGAGAGAGAGAGAGAGAGAGAGAGAGAGAGAGAGAGAGAGAACGAAAAAAAGAGAAAGAGGAAGAGAAACAAAGGAAAAGGATAACGGTAACAGACAAAGATTAAAATGAACAGAGAAGGAAATTAAAACAAGAGAGAGAGAGAGAGAGAGAGAGAGAGAGAGAGAGAGAGAGAGAGAGAGAGAGAGAGAGAGAGAGAGAGAGAGAGAGAGAGAGAGAGAGAGAGAGAGAGAGAGAGAGAGAACGAAAAAAAGAGGAAGAGAAACAAAGGAAAAAGAAAACGGTAATAGACAAAGATTAAAATGAACAGAGAGGAAAATTAAAACAAGGGAGAGAGAGAGAGACACAGACAGACAGAGAGACAGACAAATGAAAAATCGATGGCCTGGATTTGGTAACTCGGTCAAGTGTCGTGTCGGAAGTGAAAGGGAAAGAAGAAGAAATAGGAAGGAAGGAAGGAAATAGGAAAAAAGGAAGAAAAGGAAAAAGAAGGAAAAATGAAGAGGAAGAAAAAAAGAAAGGACAGAAAAGAGAAAGAAGGAAGAAAATAAAGGAGAAAAAAAGAAGAGAGAGAGAGAGAGAGAGAGAGAGAGAGAGAGAGAGAGAGAGAGAGAGAGAGAGAGAGAGAAATAAGAAAAACGAAGAAATAAATAAAGATCAAAGAAAAAGTAAAAGGAAAGAAGAAAGAAAAATAAAGAAGGAATGAAGAGGAAGAAGAAAAAGATTAAAGATGAAGGAAGGAAAAAAGAACAAGGCCGATGAAGGAAAAGGAAAGAAAATAAAGGAGAAAAAAAGAAAAAGGAGACAGAGAAAGAGGAAGATAGAAAGAAAGGAAGAGAAAAAAACGAAAAAAAACGGAGTAAAAAAAAAAGGAAAAAGAAAGAGAAGGAGAGAGAATAAGAAAATGGGGAAGAAAAAGAAAGATAAGATAAAGTAACAGTAAAGAAAGAAAGAAAGAAAGAAAGAAAGAAAGAATAGTAGTATATTTAAGAAAGAAAAAAAAGGAAAAGGAAAAGAAAGAGGAGAAAGAGAATGAGAAAATGAGGAAGAAAAAAGAAAGATAAGATAAGATAAAGTAAAGAAAGAACGTTTAGTAGTATATATAAGAAAGAAAAAAGAAAAAGAAAAAGAGAAGGAGAAAGAAAATAAGAAAGTGAGGAAGAAAAAAGAAAGATAGAGATAAGTAAAGAAAGAAAGAAAGAAAGAAAAAGAACGTGTATTAATATAAGAAAGAAAAAAAATAATAATAATACATAATAAAAATAAATAAGATAGTAAGTTAATTCCCACACAAGATAAAGTTAAGTAAAGGATTTCCTCTCTCACATTATCTTTATCTTATCTTTATCATTATTTAACTTTTTTTATCAATTTTACTGTTTTTTACGTACCCAGAGAGAGAGAGAGAGAGAGAGAGAGAGAGAGAGAGAGAGAGAGAGAGAGAGAGAGAGAGAGACTTTTGACGCAGCGCTTTCCCCTCCTCCCCCCTTCCTCCTCTTCCTCCTCCTCCTCCTCCTCCTCCTCGTAGCTATCCCCTTCAAAGGACGATGAAGCTGAAGGGCGTTCCCGGCGACTCCGATGAAGAGGAGGAGGAGGAGGAGGAGGAGGACGTAGGGAGAAGGTTAGAGTGGAGGAAAGAATAATAGAGGAAGAAGAAAAGGTTATAAAGGAAGAGGAGGAGGAGGAGGAGGAGGAGGAGGAAGAGTACATAGGGAGGAGGTAAGAGTGGAGGAGAGAATAATTGAGGAAGAAGAAAAGGTTAGAAAGGAAGGAAGGAAGGAGGAGGAGGAGGAGGAGGAGGAGGGAGGAAAAAAGAAGAGAAAAGTTGAGAAAAATTAATTAAAGAAAACGGAAGGAAGGTAAACCTGAGGAGGAAAGAGAGAGGAAGGAAGGAAGGAAGGAAAAAAATAGAGAAGAAAGAATTGAAAAGGAAGGAAGGAAGGAAGGAAGGAAAAAAAAACAGAAAAGAATTGAAAAGGAAGGAAGAAAGGAAGGAAGGAAAAAAAGAGAAGAAAGAATTGAAATGGAAGGAAGGAAGGAAGGAAGGGAAAAAAAGAAGAAAGAAAGAATTGAAAAGGAAGGAAGAAAGGAAGGAAGGAAAAAAAAGAGAAGAAAGAAAGAATTGAAAAGGAAGGAAGGAAGGAAGGAAAAAAAAGAGAAGAAAGAATTGAAAAGGAAGGAAGGAAGGAAGGAAGGAAGGAGAGAAGGAAGGAAGGAAGGAAGAAAGGAAGACAAACAGGAAGGAAAAGGTCAGAGAAAAAAAAAGGAAATGAATAAGAGGAAGAACGAAGCACAATAATAATAATAATAAAAATAATAATAATAAAAATAATAATAACAATAATAATAATAATAATAATAATAATAATAATAATAAAGTTCATATCTATTTCCAACAAACTCTTGCAATAAAATAAAACAAAATACGAAAGTTTTAATGAAATTCCTGACAGAGAGAGAGAGAGAGAGAGAGAGGGTTGGAAGGAGGAAGGTGACTTTATCCTCTCTCTCTCTCTCTCTCTCTCTCTCTCTCACCTCCCAGAAACCTCCAATTAACCTGTGTGTATGTGTGTGTGTGTGTGTGTGTCTCTCTCTCTCTCTTTTACCTCTCAGAAACCTTCAATTAACCTGTGTGTGTGTGTGTGTGTGTGTGTGGGTGTGTGTGTGTCTCTCTCTCTCTCTCTCTCTCTGGTTGTAATTGTAACTATCAAAAGATTACTACCCACGTGACAGAGAGAGAGAGAGAGAGAGAGAGAGAGAGAGAGAGAGAGAGAGAGAGAGAGAGAGAGAGAGAGAGAAATCACTAGCCTCAGCCAAAAAAATAAAAAAATAAATATAATAAATAAAAAAACGGAAAATGTATGAAATTATATATAATAAATTACTAATGTGCGTGTGTGTGTGTGTGTGTGTGTGTGTGTGTGTGTGTGTAAGTGGCCTTGTTTTTATTTTTTTTACCTACATATTAATTCAGGTGAAGAGGAAGAGGTGAATTACACACACACACACACACACACACACACACACACACACACACACACACACACACACACACACGCACTCATTCCATTCCCTTAAAAATGAAAATAAAAATAATAAACACTAAAATTCGATACACAAAAAATAAGAATATAATAAAAAGTTGAACCCATTTCCTTTCTTTTATTTTCTTTAGGAGAATTCGAAAAAGCAAGAAAAATATTTAACTAATCTCAATCTTTTTATTTTATTTTATTTTTATTTTTTGGCGAATTCGAAAAAGCAAGAAAAAAAGTTAAATTATTCGCATCCTTTTCATTTTCATATTTTTTTTCGGAGAATTCGAAAAAGCAAGAAAAAAGTTAAAATAGTCGCTTCCTTTTATTTTTATTTTTTTTTGGAGAATTCGAAAAGGCAAAAAAAAAAGTTAAAATAGTCGCTTCATTTTCATTTTTTTTTTTGGAGAATTCGAAAAAGCAATAAAAAAGTTAAATTATCCGCTTCCTTTTCATTTACTTTTATTTATTTATTTATTTTTTTGGAGAATTCGAAAAAGCAATAAAAAGCTAAATTATCACCTTTTCCTTTCCTCAAACGAATAATTTTCTTGAAAATAAGATATATAAATAATAAATAAATAAAAAAATGAAAAAACGTTATCATTTTTTACGCAAGAGATTAAGATTACATAACTCTCTCTCTCTCTCTCTCTCTGACCTTAAAACGCTAACACTTTTTTTTTCTTTCCTTCGTTTTCCTTTCTTTCCTTTCCTCCTTTTCTCTCTTCCTTATTCTCCCTCTTCCTTCTTCCTATTCCATCTCTCTCCCTTGTTTCCTACTCTCTCCCTATTTCTCTCACTTTCCTTCCCTTCCTATTTTTTTATTTTTCACTTATTTTATCACCCTCTCTCTCTCTCTCTCTCTCTGACCTTAAAACGCTAACACTTTTTTTCTTTCCTTCGTTTTCCTTTCTTTCCTTTCCTCCTTCTCTCTCTTCCTTATTCTCCCTCTTCCTTCTTCCTATTCCATCTCTCTCCCTAATTCTCTCACTATCCTTCCTTTCCTTCCCCTCTTATTTTTCACTCATTTTATCACTCTCTCTCTCTCTCTCTCTCTCTCTCTCTGCAACACATTACCAACACAAAATATTAGCTTAGAACACATTGCCTTCCTTCCCCACCCTCTCTCTCTCCTCTTTGGAATACTAGTCTGGTAACACAATCTCCCTTCCCATCCCTTATTTCCTTTATTAACACGCAACACAAGGCTGAACAAGCTGCAACACAAACTAGAACACATTGCCTGCCTTCCTTCCTTTCTTCCCTTTCTCTCTCCTCTTTGAAACACTAGCCTGGCAACACAATCTCCCTTCCCTTCCCTTATTCCCTTAATGAGCAACACTAGAAACACAAATATACTGAACAACAAGAAGTAACACAAACTAGAACACATTGCCTTCGTTTCTTCCTCCTTTCCTCTCTCTAGAATATGCAACACTGTCTTTCCTTACCCTTTTTTTTATCGCTAAATTGGCAACACTCGCAACACACAAGCTTTCCCTCTCATTCTCAACACAAAATTAGCTCACTGCAGTATTTCCCTTCCCTGGCAACACAAGAATTTGCAACACTGTCTTTCCTTCCCCTTCTGTATAACTAATTTGGCAACACTCGCAACACACAAGCTTTCCCTCGCATTCTCAACACAAAATTACCTCACTGCAGTATTTTCCCATCCTGGCAACACAAGAATCAAGTAACACTGTCTTTCCTTTCCCCTTATATCATTAACTTGGCAACACTCGCAACACACAAGCTTCCCCTCTCATTCTCAACGCAAAATTACCTCACTGCAGTATTTCCCTTCCTTGGCAACACAAGAATTCGTAACACTATCTTTCCTTCCCCTTCTATTTAACTAATTTGGCAACACTCGCAACACACAAGCTTTCCCTCGCATTCTCAACACAAAATTACCTCACTACTGTAATTCCCTTCCCTGGCAACACAAGAATATGCAACACTGTATTTCCTATCCCTTCCTATCTTAACTTGACAACACACACAACACAATAGTTTCCTTTCTCAACACAAAACAATAAACCAACTGCAGTATTTCCCTTCCCTGGCAACACTGCAAAACAAATTCTGGCTCTTCACCTTCGAAATATCAACACAAAAAGCAAAACAATGAAAAAAATAAGGTCACTGCAGTATTTATCTCCCCTGGCAACACTGCAACACAAAATCTTACATCTTAAACATAAAAAACAGTAAAACAAAAAGTAAAACGAAGTAAAACAATGAAAAACAAACTCGGCAATATTTCCCTTTTCTGGCAACACTGCAACACAAAACCTTACATCTTAAACAAACAAAAAAAACAGTAAAACACAAAGTAAAACAAAGCAAAACAAGGAAAACGAGGTCACTGCGGTATTTCTCTTCCCTGGCAACACTCGCAACACAAAACCTTACATCTTAAACATAAAAATCAGTAAAACAAAAAGAAAAACAAAGTAAAACAAGGTCACTGCGGTCTTTCCCTTCCCTGGCAACACTGCAACACAAACCATACCTTAGTTTTGCCGTAATAATTTACACGTTTTTCTTAATCTTTTTCTTTAATGCTATCTTGTGCTTTCTATCTTATCCCATTTCCTTTCTTTTCCTCCATTCTTTCTCTTCTCTCTTTCAAAACATCAAAACAAAATATAAAACCAAGTAAAAATAATGTAAAACGAACACACTGGAGTCTTTACCTTCCCTGGCAACACTACAACACAAACCAATCTACATTAAAACAAAAGAAAACAGTAAAAAAGCTAAAACAATAAAGTAAAACAATGCAAAACAAATTAGCAACACTCATCCAATTCCTTCCTACCGAGTGATTAAACCCAGACCAATTAACCATCATCTCCAAACCACCTTATTCTTTATAGCTCCTAACACCTGAATTACGTCCGAACACCTGAAAGTACCTGCCAATTAAGGTGTCAGGTAGATATATGTGTTAATGAGCTTGTATACAGGTATGTGGGTGCACCTTTAAATAGGAAAACACGTGATATCGAGATACTGCATTGATTTGGTGGTGCTTGTGTGTGTGTGTGTGTGTGTGTGTGTAGGCAAGCAGGTGTGCAGAAATAGACTGACAGGTGCTGGAGAGAGGAAGAAGGAAAAGGAGGAGGAAGAGGAGAAACAGTAAGAAGAGGAGGAAGAGAGGAATGAAATGGAAGAAGAGGAGGAGGAAGAGGACAGTAAGAAGAGGAGGAAGAGAAGTAGAATGAAAAGGAAGAAGAGGAGGAGGAAGAGGAGGAAGAGAAGTAGAATGAAATGGAAGAAGAGGAGGAGGAAGAAGAGGAGGAGGAGACATACGATACCGAGAAAAAGGAATAATAAAAATAGGAAGAGATAAAAGACGAAAAGAATTAAGAGGAGAAGGAAAAAGGAGGAATAATATAGCAAATGGAGGAGGAGGAAGAAGAGGAGGAGGAGGAAAGTCAGCATAGAGTAAGAGAGAAGGAATAAGATCTGAAGGAGGAGGAGGAGAAGAAAAACACAGAGAAGAAGGAAGAGAAGGAGATACAACCAAATGAAGGAAAAGGAAGGAGAGGAAAGAAGTTTAGGAGGAGGAGGATGAAAAACACAGGGAAGAACTAAGAGAAGGAGATACAAGCAAATGAAGGAGAAGGGGAGGAAAGAAGTTTAGGAGGAGGAGGATGAAAAACACAGGGAAGAACTAAGAGAAGGAGATACAAGCAAATGAAGGAGAAGGGGAGGAAAGAAGTTTAGGAGGAGGAGGATGAAAAACACAGGGAAGAAGAACTAAGAGAAGGAGATACAAGCAAATGAAGGAGAAGGAAGGGGAGGAAAGAAGTTTAGGAGGAGGAGGATGAAAAACACAGGGAAGAACTAAGAGAAGGAGATACAAGCAAATGAAGGAGAAGGGGAGGAAAGAAGTTTAGGAGGAGGATGAAAAACACAGGGAAGAACTAAGAGAAGGAGATACAAGCAAATGAAGGCGAAGGAAGGGGAGGAAAAAAGTGGAGGAGGAGGAAGAGCAAAGAGAGATAGGACTGGGCCAACCTCGGAGTGCTTGGCTATCAAACACACTCCCTCACCCTCTCTCTCTCTCTCTCTCTCCCCGTCTGTGTGTGTGCCAGGCAGCTTAGTCATCACCCCAGTCATCACCAGCAACACTCACCTCGTCCCCCCACTTGAGGCAGTCCCCCTGGCGGCCCTTGAGCTGGTGGTACTGGTTGACGAATTGCCGTATACCATGTTCCCTCACGTGGTCCGCTAACTGTTTCGTCTGCGGCCAGGACAGCGGCGTACCCTCTGACAGAAGACCCATGGCGCACTGACAGGCACACAGACAGCCACCACTACGCTCTCCTCTCCTGCTGTCACTGTCTGCTCCCTGCTGTCCTGGCTCTCCCTGCTGCCGGTGACTTCGCGCTCCCTCCGTACCGCTTCGCCGCTACTCGAAGTCTGAGTCCGCCGCTGCCGCTCTTCTTGTCATCTGCGTAGTCGGTCGCTAGGGTGCCACCGCCCCCTCTCTTCACGCTATTTTCCCGCTGTAACTAAGGCGTTCGGGGGTGTTTAGTGCATGCAGGCTTGTAGTTGGAGGCCTTGAGAACCCGTGTGCGTGATGGCAAGGTTGTGTGTGTTGTAGTTACGGTGTGCAGGCCTCAGACAGACCAGCACGTGGGCAGACCGCTAAGCTCCGCCCCTCACGCCACGATGCCAGCCGCCTTCCCGCATTGATTTTATCTAACGAAAAGTGAGAGAAAACTCGGAGTCCCAGCGACAGTAACGGCAACTCAACGATTTGGAGGTGTGCAGGGGAGGGTGGAGGACGCTGTGGAGGTGTGGTGATGAGGTGGAGGCGGTGGTGAGTGCTGTGTGGCGATGACTATAGCCCGCTGATTACTGTGCTGTTTGGGGCTGCTGCTGCTGCGTCATGTTACATCAGAGAGGGTGCGGGGGAAGGGACAGAGGGGGAGGGCCAGACGCAGACAGCCGGGGGACGAGGGGGGGCGAGGCGGGGAAGGAGGGCAAGGGCGCGGGGGTCTGGCAACTTGAAGACCCCTAAAGTTAGTAATAGCGGGGACACATTGGGAGGAGGAGGAGGAAGGAAGAGGAGGAGGGGGAGGAGTAGGCGGAGGAGGAAGGAAGAGGAGCAGGAGGGGGAGGAGGAGGAAAGAAGAGGAGCAGGAGGGGGAGGAGGAGGAAGGAAGAGGAGCAGGAGGGGAAGGGGGCTGTCTGCAAGGGTGGTTGAGGTACACACACACACACACATTAATGAAAATTCTGATGTATTGTCCTTGGTATAGATTTTTGTGTCGTATTAATAATGAGAGAGAAAGATTGATTGATAGTTTATTGTTGCAAGTAGACAACAAAGGAGAGAGAGAGAGAGAGAGAGAGAGAGAGAGAGAGAGAGAGAGAGAGAGAGAGAGAGAGAGAGAGAGAGAGAGAGAGTACTGAAACACGTGATTGATTAAGAATGACGAAATATGTGATTCGAGAATGTGTGTGTGTGTGTGTGTGTGTGTGTTAATGATGATGAGGCGAATTTTCCAACACACATACATACACACGCACACATGCACACACACACACACACATGCACACACACACACAAACACATGCACACACCCCACACATGCACACACACGCTATTAGTTTTACAGTGAGATAAATTATGTATTATTTTTTAATGCGTGAGAGTTTAAAGGTAATTTGGCGTCTCTCTCTCTGATGAATATAAAAAGCTTCTTATGCGAGGTAAATAACAACAAATCGAGCAGAATAAAAATAAGTAAAATAAATGAAATAAATAAATAAATGATACAATGTGGAAATTATGTGAATGTGAATAATATGATGAATGAAATGATGAAACAATGAAAAAAATGATGAAAAGATGAAGAAAAGGAATAATAATAAGAGGAAGAAGAATAGACATGAAAATAAGAAGAACAAGATGAAAATAAATAATAATAATAATAATAATAATAATAATAACAATAATAATAATAATAATAATAATAATAATAATAATAATAATAATAATAATAGGAAAAAGAAAATAAAAATAAGAAATAAGAAAAACAAGAACGAGATGAAACATGAACGAGAAAAAAAAAAGACGAAAAATAAAAGGAAGAAAAGTAAAATTAAAAACAATAAGAAAATGAGAAAAAAAAAACAGGAATATGAAAAAGAACAAGAAAAACAACAACACACTGATAACAAAACAACAAAACAACAACAAAAAAAGTGACAGAAAGAAATATTACTGACAGGTATACAAATCTCACCTGTCTATCTCTAATTAAAGCCTTATAATCACCTGCCGAGAATGTTACCTTGAGGAGGAGGAAGAGGAAGAGGAGGAGGAGGAGGAGGAGGGACAGGAAGTGGAAAAAATAATTGGGACGCAGTTAATATTAGGTGAATGGAAGGGAAGGGAAGGGAAGGGGAAGAGAGAGAGAGAAGGGGAAGAGGGATGATTTAAGAGGGGAAGGAAAAGGAAGGGAAGGGAAGGGAAGGGGAAGAGAGAGAGAAGGGGAAGAGGGATGGTTTAAGAGGGGAAGGAAAAGGAAGGGAAGGGAAAGGAAGGGGAAGAGAGAGAGAAGGGGAAGAGGGATGATTTAAGAGGGGAAGGAAAAGGAAGGGAAGGGAAGGGGAAGAAAGAGAAGAAGGGGAAGAAGGATGTTTTAAGAGGGGAAGGAAAAGGAAGGGAAGGGAAGGGAAAGGAAGGGAAGGGGAGGGGAAGAAAGAGAAGAAGGGGAAGAAGGATGTTTTAAGAGGGGAAGGAAAAGGAAGGGAAGAAAAAAAGATGAAGTTACAAGAGGGAAAAAAAAGATAAAAAAAGAAGAGGAGAAACGGAGGGAAAAAGAGAGAGAAAGAAAGAGAAAGAACAGAAAAAGGAGGAGAAAGGACGGAAAAAAAGAGGAGAAACGAGGGAAAAAAGGAGGAATAGAGGGGAAAGAGAAAAAGAGAGAGAAAAAGAGAAAAAGGAGGAGAAAAGACGGGAAAGAGGAAAAACGAGGGAAAAAGAAGGAAAAGAGGGGAAAGAGAGAGAGAGAGAGAGAGAGAGAGAGAGAGAGAGAGAGAGAGAGAGAGAGAGAGAGAGAGAAAACAGAAAAAGGACAAGAAAGGACGGGAAAAAGAGGAAAAACGAGCGAAAAAACAAGGAAAGGAGGGGAAAGAGAAAAAGATGAATAAACGAGGGGAAAATGAGGATAAAAACAGAAGAGGAGAAATGAGCGAAGGTAAAAAGGAGAGCGGAATAAAGGAAAAGAAAAGACGAACGCTATGTGAGGACGGGAGAGAGGAGGTACAAAGAAGAGGGAATAAAGAGGTAAAAAGAAGAGGAAGAGGAGGAAGAAGGACGAAGAGGAGGAGGGGAAGGGGACACGCAGGCAAGGCTAAGGGTGTGAAAGGTAGGCGAGGGACCGAGGAGGGGACAGGTGAGGCCCTTAATCAATACACACCTGGGGAAAAAAATGGAGAAAAAAAAGGAAAACGAGGGGAGAAAAGGGAAAAGGGAAGGAAAGAAAAGAGGGTAATAGGAAGAGAGAGGAGGAGAAAAGAGAAGAAGAGGAAGAATGGGAGAGAGAAGAGAAGAAAGAGTACGAAGAGAAAAAAAGGGAAGGAAGGAAAGGAAAGAAAAGAGGGGAATGGAAAAGAGAAAGGAGGAGAAAAGAGAAGAAGAGGAAGAACAGGAGAGAGAAGAGGAGAAGTAAAGAATAAAGAGAAGGAAAAATGACGTAAGAGGAATGAGAGAGAGAGAGAGAGAGAGAGAGAGAGAGAGAGAGAGAGAGAGAGAGAGAGAGAGAGAGAGAGAGAGAGAGAGAGAGAGAGAGAGAGAGAACAAAGAGGTCAAAACAAGAGGAGGAAGAGGAGGGAAAGAGGGCTAAGGGCGTGAGGGGACAGGTGTGGCCCTTAATCAATACACACCTGGCCCACTCACACCGGTAATGCATTAGCGGGAAAGACAGGTGAAGGGTTGAACAGGTGACGCAGACCCGGTTAGTACAGGTGTGAGCCGGTCTGTTGAGGGGGGCGAGGGGGGCGAGGGGGGGGAGAGATAGAGAGGAAGAGGGGAGGGATAAGAGGCAAAGAGGAAAGAAATAGAAGAGGGAATAAAGAGGAAGAAGAAGGGGAAGGAGAGTAAAGGAGGGAAGAGACTAGCATGGGGGGGGGGTGATGGGGGGCGAAGAGGGGCGGGGGGGGGGGGATATATTGCAAGGAATGTTGTTGGTAGATTTGCGAGTTCCTTGTCCTGCACTTTTTTTTATTTTATTTTTTTACTTTTTTCTACTTTTTTTCTTGTTGTACTTTTTTTTTGCTCTACTTTTCTTCTTTTTATTTTTCTTCTTCTTCTTCTTTGTTGTCTTCGTCATTGTCCTTTTCTCCTTTTTCTCTCCTTTCTTTTCTTATTATTATTTTCTACTTCCTTTTCTTTTATCATTTCCAGTTTCCTTTTTTTCTTATTGTTTTCTATTTCCTTCTTTTTTCTTCTTATTTTCTACTTTCCCTTTTTCTTCTCCTTGTCCTTTTTCTCTTCTTCGTATTCTTCTCCTTCTTCTCGTTTTCTTCTATTTTTTCTTCTTCTTCTTCTTCTTCTTTTATTTCTTCTACCTAGTTTCTTGTTTTCTTTTCTACTCTTTTCTTCTATTTTTGTTCATTTTCTTCTTCTTCTCCTCCTTCTTACATTTTTTCCTTCTTCTTCTTCTTCTTCTTCTTCTTCGTGTGTTTTGAATTAGTAATGAATGAAATGTCTTAGTAAGGCAGAGCTTGTAACACTGCCGTCTGTCTGTCTGTCTGTCTGTCTGTTACCAAATACCACCTGCATAGTTCTTCCTCCTCCTCCTCCTACGTCCTCCTCCTCCTCCTACGTCCTCCTCCTCCTCCTACTACTACTACTACTACTACGTCCTCCTCCTCCTCCTACGTCCTCCTCCTCCTCCTCCTCCTCCTACGTCCTCCTCCTCCTCCTCCTCCTACTTCTCGGATATCAGGAATTCTTACATCACGCGAGGAGGTAAAAATATTGAAGTAAATGTCAAATTAATAACAATATATATATAACAACAATAACAATAGCGATTACTACTACTACTACTACAATTACTACTACTACTACTACTACTACTACTACTACCAATGATAATAAAGATAATGATAATGATAATAATAATAATAATAAATAATTCAGAGTAACAGTTAAGAAAGAGAGAAAGAAAGAAAGAATGTGTAGCATATATATAAAAAAATAAGAAAATAACGAGAAAAGTAATTAAGAAAGACGACGAATTAAATAAAAGCAAAAAAATAAAATACTACATATTGAGAAAATAACCACCACCACCACCATCACCACCACCACCATCACCACCACCACCACCACCACCACCACCACCACCTATGCATTTCCCAGGTAGCATAACCATGACTCGGACCTTACCTAACACCCTTTCCCCGCCCCCCTCCACCGTATAGCCAGGTAAGGGAGATAGAGGGAGGGAGGGAGAGCGAGGGAGAAAAATTCATTGATATTCTCAGCATGACTCTCCCTTACAATCTCTCTCTCTCTCTCTCTCTCTCTCTCTCTGTGTGTGTGTGTGTGTGTGGTCCAAGTATCTACACAACAGAGC